>NC_028451.1:5768887-5871196 GCF_000263155.2 Setaria italica | reverse complement strand
CTTCACCCTAGGGGTGGGAGCAGTAGAGCTGCTGGCCATCGCTGGTTCGCTTGGTGGAGTCTGCGCAAGGCAGCGACGCGCAGTGCCGAGTCCGGTCGCCGGTGAGGTAGCGGTGGTACTTCCCGCCGCTACTGCGCAATTCCTATTATGCAAGCAAAGTCGATCACGTCCCCGTTGCAGCTTCACCAGCCAGGGCTAAGTGGCTAACACATTAAGGAACTGTTTGGGAAGGCTTCTCCCAAAATGCCAAAACAGATTTTACCTGTGTAGTCAAAATTGGTGAAGTAAAAAAAAAATCTGATTTTACTAGACTTCTAGTTCATTTTAGCTCTAGTTTGCAAAATACCTTTACTACAAAATAGCTTTACAAAATAGCGGAAATATGCCCTCTAAATAGGGCCTAAGATTGCTCCACACTACTGGAAACAGGAAGACCGCAATGTCGTTCTTACCGGCTACCTCACTTCCGCATCCCAGTATCACTGTTCTGTTCAGAAGGCAAAACCCCACAGTCTACTGCAGTGATCGATCCTGCAGGAGGATGGTTGGGACTATGCGAGGCACCATGTGAATACGTAAATAAATAGTCTAGGCAAAAATAATTATGGATGTCAAGATGAAGGTAAATAGCGCATAATGGGATCCCAGTTTATGGAGGCCGAGCTGAACAAAAAACAACTATGGACTACACGTGCTCAGGAAAAGCGGAAGTGCATTATTGGTGTTTACGAGGAAGACACCACGACAAAAACAACTTAAAATATATGATCTAGATGTAGGTCATCATTGTTTGCCAACAAAAAAGTTATTTATTATTTTTGAAGTCATACTCATACCGGTTGTGTTGTTGGTGTTATTGGCACGGCCTACCTTTTAGTTTTATGTGCGTGGTTGGCATTGAAGAGAAATCTATTACGAGAGTGTCTACTGCTAACCTGGGTATTTCTGAATCCACAATTACCCGGGTGATTTGAAGGTGAAAAACACCCTGTTTTGAAGAGAAAAAAATCTAGATGCTACAAATACATCTGTCACGTGAAAATTATGACCCTAGGATACTGATCGATGCAGAAAGAAAACAACTATGCTGAGCACATGTTAACCAAACTGATGCAAAAAAAGACAAGGAAAAATAAAATGCAAAAATACATCTGAAAATGTTGAGCAAAATTAACAACTGAAATAATTTTTTTCTATAGTTAGCCAGATAACAAATTATTTCTAACTGTGAGAAACCCCTCAAATGCAAAAATACAAATCAGATTTACATGACAAGTTACATGCACTAAAGCACTGGAAATTAATGAAATTCAAACTGTAATAGTCAGATTTCTAGCAGATTTCAAACTGTAATGAAGTGCTAAAACACATTACATTTTAGCAGATTTCTTCATACATATTTTTTTCAACTAGAGAATTGAATAATAAAAAGGAAAACCACATATGGCATCTTATTTGTAACAGCTGCCATTTTAGTCATCAAAGTGACTTTGAAGAATTGGAAGCAATTCGAGAAGAAAAGAAAAAAGGAATTGGTCGAAAATCAAATTCGGGGCAAATTTGACCGAAATTTGAATTTTGAATTTGAAATTCAGAAAAATTCGGCAAAAATATGGAATAAAGGTGTAAGGGTAATTAGAACTTGAGGATCAAGAATTTGGAACAGAACTGTTAGACAGTAGATATACGGCCCATGGGCCTGCCCCTAGTGGCTCCCCTTGTGGCCTATATGTATACACTGATTATGTCTATTGAGAATTAATCCAAGTATTATACAACCCTAATACTCTCTCATGGTATCACGGGTCGGTTCTCGATCCCGCTTCCGCTAGAGCCGCCGCTGCAGCGCCTCTCGCCGGTGCCCGCCGCGCCGTCGCCGAGAGTCCCTCGCCGGCTCCCCTACCCCTACCCATGGCCGATGACGACGTGCTCTCCGAGGAGGAGCGCGCGCAGCGCGCCGCCGCCGCCGCCGCGGTCGCCGCCAAGGCCGCGGCCGATCGCGAGGCTGCCCTCGATGCGCTCGAGGCCAAGCATGCCGCGGTCCATGCACAGGCTCTTGCCGTCGTCAACATCAAGGTGTTGATCCCCATCACCCTCGATCGCGTCTCCAACAACTATGATCGATGGCGCAAGGTCTTCCTCGTCGTCCTCGGCAAGTACGCGCTGACCGATCACGTCTTGTCCGATGCCGCCCACCCCACGCGATCCGCATGGGCGTAGATGGACTGCACCGTGCCGTCGTGGATCTACGTCACCATCAACGCCGATCTGCAGCAGCAGGTCATGCTCAAGGAGCCCTCCGCTCGCGTCGCGTGGCTCGCCCTCGACGACGAGTTCCTAGGGCAGCGTGAATCACGCGCCCTCCTCCTCTCCGCCGAGTTCCGCAACTTCAAGCAGGGCGCCCTCAACATCACCGACTATTGTCGTCGGTTGGAGACGATGGCGAGCGCCCTCGTTGAGTTCGGCGATCCCGTCAGCGATCGGACGCTGGTGATGACGCTAATCCGCGGCCTCAATGGCACTTTCCGCCATATGATGTCGCATCTGAAGCTCCAGCGCCCCTTCCCCACCTTCAACGAGGCGCGGACCCTTCTTCTCCTCGAGGAGGTCGATCTCAAGGACGCGGCCGCCGATGATCCGCCTCCCCCTGCTGCCCTCTACACGTCCGGCGGTGGCGCCCCGCAGCACCCCTCCGGTGGGCAGTCGGGCGGTGGCCAGGGGCGCGCCCCATCCAGTGGCGGCAACGCCGGGCAGCGCAACAACAACCGCCGCCGCGGCAAGAACAAGAACAATGGCAACGGTGGCGGCAACGGCGGCGGATCCAACGGCGGCCCCGGCGGCCCTAGCGCCGGTGCGGGTGGCTCTGGGGGCGGACCTCAGCCTGGGCCTCCACCGCCGATGAACCCCATCCCCAACTCGTGGGGTGGCACGGTTCAGTTCTGGCCGTACCCCTACGGCCCCGGCGGTGCCATGCATCGTCAACAACAGCCGCCGGCCGCCTTCCACGCCCAGCAGCAGCCCGTCTACGCGCCGCAGCAGGTGCCCTACATGCTGCAGCAGGGCGCGCCGAGTGTCCCACCCGGCTTTGGCTATGGGGGTGTGCCCTCTTCACCCATGGCACAGCAGCAGCAGCAGGCGCCATGGACTCCCATGGCTGGTGGATCGTGGAATCAAGGCTCCCTCATCGACAATTTCAGCACCATGTCGCTGAACGTGCCCTCTCCTTCGAACGAGTGGTACATCGACTCGGGCGCCGGCTCTCACATGGCAAACAACGCTGGTATACTCACCTCCTCCTATCCCTTATCCTCTCATCCTTCATCAATTATTGTCGGTAACGGTGCGTCCCTCCCCGTTACTTCCGTCGGATCCTCCTCTTTTGTTACACTGCGTCGGTCACTAGTTCTTTCTAATGTTCTTGTTGCTCCTGGCATTATTAAGAATCTAATTTCCGTTCGCCACTTTACCATTGATAACAATTGTTCAATTGAGTTTGATCCGTTCGGTCTTTCTGTGAAGGATCTTCAAACACGGAGCGTGATCGCCAGATGTAACAGTTCGGGTGACCTCTACCCTTTCTTTGTTGCACCTGCCACCAGCACCACTGCCCTCGCCGCCACTACATCCACGTCCGCCCTATGGCATCGCCGTCTAGGTCACCTAGGGTCTGATGCTTTGTCCAAGCTTATTAGCTCGAATGTCATTTCATGTAATAAGTGCACGACTGACCCTTTATGTCATGCTTGTCAATTAGGTCGTCATGTATGGCTCCCATTTAGCTTGTCATCCAGTCGTGCGTCCAAACCTTTTGATCTCATTCATTGTGATCTTTGGACATCTCCTGTTTTGAGTGCCTCGGGATATAAATATTATCTTGTTATTCTAGATGATTGCACTCATTATGCTTGGACATTTCCTTTACGTCTCAAATCTGAAACGTTTGAGCTGCTGTCCCGTTTTTTTGCCTTTGCACGCACTCAGTTTGGCGCCTCCGTTAAGGCCGTCCAGTGCGACAACGGCCATGAGTTTGACAACTCCTCGGCCCACACGTTCCTCCTCACCCATGGCGCCACCCTTCGCATGTCGTGCCCCTACACATCCCAGCAAAACGGTCGTGCCGAGCGCATTGTTCGAACGATTAATAATATTATTCGTTCTCTTCTTTTTCAGGCTAGCTTACCCCCTGTTTACTGGGCTGACGCTCTCCATACCTCCACATATCTTCTCAACCGTCACCCCACAAAAACCTTAGCTGGCCGCACACCTTACCTAGCGCTCCATGGCACCCCTCCATCCTACGATCATATCCGTGTGTTTGGATGTGCCTGTTATCCTAACTTGTCTTCCATTGCTGCAAACAAGTTCTCACCTCGCTCCACTCTTTGTGTCTTTCTCGGCTATTCCGAGGATCATAAAGGTTATAGGTGTCTTGATCTTCATTCAAATAGGATCATTGTGTCTAGACATGTTATCTTTGATGAGTCCTCCTTTCCATTCGCCAACATGTCTACATCTCCTATTGATCCTACCACCCTAACCTTTTTGAGGGATGAGGACACTGTCACTTTGCCCATTGGGCCTAGTGTCGCTGCTGCAGGTACCCCAACCGTCGCTGATGCTGCCCCCGGCGCTGCTGCCCCTGCGGACACACCGTCCCAGGCTGCTGCCGGTAGCGCCCCTGGCACTCCCGGCGCCTCCAACGGCGCCCACGTCGCCCCGGCTAGCCCCGGTGCTGCTGCCCCTGGGGATTCGTCGCCCCAGGTCGCTGCCAGTAGCACCGGCGCTCCGCCTGGTACCGCTGCCCCTGCGCCGCAGGTTGCTGCCAGCGGCACCCGGCGTACTGCCTCCACAGCGCCACTCGTCATCACGCCGGTAGCTAACGAGCACAGCATGCGCACTCGAGGCAAGTCCGGCTTCGTGCAACCGGTCGATCGTCTCAACCTCAGTGCTGCTGCTCTTTCTCCGCTACCGCAATCCGTTCGGTCTGCACTTGTTGATCCGAACTGGCGCGCGGCCATGCAGTCTGAGTTCGACGCTCTCAAGGCTAATGACACCTGGTCGTTAGTGCCTCGACCTTCGGGAGTCAACATTGTTACTGGCAAATGGGTTTTTCGGCACAAGTTCTTGGCAGATGGCACACTTGATCGCTATAAGGCTCGATGGGTTTTGCGCGGTTTCACTCAGCGACCTGGCGTTGATTATGATGAGACATTCAGCCCTGTTGTGAAGCCTGCTACGGTCCGTGTGGTTCTCAGCCTGGCTCTCTCTCGCTCGTGGCCTATGCACCAGCTCGATGTGAAGAATGCCTTCCTCCATGGTCATCTTACAGAGACAGTGTACTGCTCTCAGCCTTCGGGGTTTGTTGATTCGTCACATCCGAATCATGTCTGTCGTCTCAACCGGTCACTCTATGGGCTGAAGCAAGCTCCTCGTGCTTGGCGCACTCGGTTTGCCACTTTTCTCACTTCGATTGGGTTTGTTGAGTCGAAGTCAGATGCCTCCTTATTCACATCCTATCGAGGCAGTGAAGTGGCTTATCTCCTGCTTTATGTTGATGATATTGTGCTCACAGCTTCATCGTCAGGTTTTCTTCAACGGATTATTTCAGCTCTCCGCCAGGAATTCTCTATGACTGACATGGGTCCGTTGCATCACTTCTTGGGCATTTCAGTTGAGCGCCGAGGTGATTGCCTGTTCCTCTCCCAGCGTCAGTATCTTTTGGATATTCTGGACAGGGCGGGCATGTGTGACTGCAAGCCTTGCAGTACTCCCGTGGAGACTCACTCCAAATTGTCGGCTGATGGAACACCTGTGACAGATGCTACAGACTACCGCAGTATTGCCGGAGCCTTGCAATACCTCACCTTTACTCGTCCAGATATTGCCTTTGCAGTGCAGCAAGTGTGCTTGTTCATGCATGACCCCAGAGAACCACATCTTGCTGCTATGAAGCGCATTCTCAGATACTTGCAGGGCAGTCAGGACCTTGGCCTTCACCTCTCTCGCAGTGCACCAGACACTCTTACAGTATACTCTGATGCTGACTGGGCAGGATGTCCAGACACTCGCCGTTCTACCTCGGGGTTTGCTGTGTTCCTTGGCGACAATCTCATTTCATGGTCTGCCAAGCGTCAGGCAACAGTATCCCGTTCGAGTGCAGAGGCTGAGTACCGTGGTGTGGCGAATGGTGTCGCCGAGGCTTGTTGGCTGCGTCAGTTACTTGGTGAGCTTTGCTGTCCTCTCCGCAGAGCTACCATCGTCTATTGTGACAACATCAGTGCTGTTTATCTCTCCACCAATCCACTCCAGCACCAGCGTACCAAACATGTCGAGATTGATCTTCACTTTGTTCGTGAGCGAGTCGCTCTTGGAGAAGTCCGTGTGCTGCATGTCCCTACCTCTTCGCAGTATGCTGACATCTTCACCAAGGGACTTCCGACATCAAAGAAAGAAGGTAAAAACCGAAATGCACTATTCACCATCTGACAATAGGAAAAATTCAGAAAAACAGCAGCAGAGTCCATTTTGGAAATTAAATTCTGATGAAGTTTTCAAGTAAGTGGATCAGGACAACTATACCATGTTGAAGTATGGACTTTGGACTACTAGATTTGGGTGTTGTTGACCAAGAATAGCAGAGGGAGCTATTTCAAATAAAGGCCTAAAGTCAGCATCTCGTCACTGTAATTGCATCCCTGAAATCGGCTAAGTCTGAAAACAGCAGTACATGGCTGACTTTGGAGTTGATTTCAGAGAAATGTAGATCAAAAGGAGTAGGTGTTCTTGAGCAAAATGGAAACCTTGGAGATGGTAGAACACGAATGGGAAGAAGTTGGACTGGAAAAGGAGGATTTGGATCACAAAATTTATTCACAAAGTGAGGCAAATGGCACTGTTGTGTTACTGACGAACTGAATGCCGAATTTCAGTAAAGTTCAGACAAACACAAGAAAGAATTCGAAATTCGACTAGGGTATGATGATTATCTCGGGTCAGAGCCAAAATAAAATTTGAAGAGTTCAAGTTTATCTACAACTTCGGTTAAGACACTTGGGGACCGTCGGATTGGAAATTGGCCGTGGTAAAGCTCTGAAGTTTCGGGCACCTGAGATAAGGAGGGGGAGGATGGCAGAGCAAAGCAGGACGTGTCGTCGCCGCCGTCGTCGGTCGCTCGCCAGCGCGGCAACTACGCCACCTCCTCACCACGCAAGCCTACGAGTAGGCCACCGTGTCGCCCATGCGTGCGGTTAACGCTTGAATAACTACTGCTCCCGCGCCGCCGTTTTACCGCCGCTCTTTTTACCGCCGCCATCTTCTTCTGCCAAGCCGCCGCCGCCGGGTTAAATTCCACCACCACACCGCAGCTCCCGTCGATTCCCTCCGTCCACACCTCCACCCACACCCCAGCAGCAACCCTAGCAGCTTGTTGTCCGGCTTCTCCGCCGGTACGCCATAAACCGCCGCCGTTTCCGTCCGCCGTCGCCGCACCTCCCGCTCACGGTGAGCACCCCCTTGCGCTTGTTCTCTTCCTTCTTGGGTAGTCTTAGGCAGATCCTTAGGATACTAGGATGGTGTAGTGGTAGTCGTTGGGGTAGTTTGCGCCGTCGTCGTGCATAGCCACGACCGGCCGTAGGTGCTGCCGCCCGCCGCCGTGGAGGGAATGGCTCCGGCCATCTCCCGAGGAGCTGTTGCCGCGCACGGGTGTGAGAAGGCACGAAGGTGCTGTCCTGACCTAGTTCCGCCGCCGGTAGGGCGCCGGCCGGCGAGCAGCGCCACCCCCTGTCTCGCGCGCGGGATTTGGCGGGAGGAAGAAGAAGGCGCTGGAGCCTTGGGCCCGCGCGTCAGTGGGAAAGGAGAGGAAGAGAAGAAGGCCGGGCGCGGGCGTCTGTTGGGCCGGCACTTCGGAGGCCCAAGAAGCCGGGGGCGGACGGCCGTGTGAGAAAAGGGGCCGGAGGCCTAGGGGGAAAGTTAGGCCGCGCCCGCGGGAAAAAGGAAAAAGAACAGAGGGCCGCTGGGCCGTCGCGGAAGTAAAGAAGAAAGGGAAAGAAGAATCGGCCCAGTAGGGCCCGGCCGGGAGGAAAGAAGGCCGGCGGGTAGAAGGAATAGGAGAAGAGGTGGGTCCGCGCCGTGGGCCCAGTGCAAGTGAGAGAGGGTAGGGTCGAGCCGCGTGAGAAAAAATTCCCCGGGAGTGTTTTCGGGAAAATTTAGATTTCCTTTATAGAATAATCAGTTTAAATCCGAATTTCACCATTTAAATCACAGAAATTTCTACGAGTGTCCAAAATTAGTGAAACAAATTTTGTTAGGCTTGTTTTATTTTCCTTTATGCATTAAAATTTTTATACCCTAGGAAAATAATAAAAATTTGGGTATTTATTTAATGCCTTTCTTTTAAGGTAATTAAATAAATACTTAATCTTTCTAAAATGCATAAAATATGAAATAACATTTTCATAATTACAAATTATTCTCAAGTCATAGGAAATTAGGTTTTCAAGTTAGAAAATAATTATAACCTTTTCTAAAAATAAAAGAAAGGCCTTAAGTAAGGTTAGGTAAGAAAAATAAAAATTGTGGGCTAATCTTTTTGGGTTTTTGGGTGTTGGCTTGCAACTTTATCATGATAGACTGTATAGTCCTTGTTGGCTTGCAACTTTATCATGAAGGAAAGTTGTATAGTCTTTTATTCAAAAATTTGCATTCCTAACCCCTGCATGTGTTGTGCTATAGACCCCGAAGCACCCGAAGGAGATTACTTGGAATTTTCAGAAGGATCTTCGGAGTTTGAAGAAGTCTTCGAATTGGTCCCCTGCGAGGCCAACCCGTCGGACAATACTAACTTTTTAAGCGAACAAGGCAAGCCCCGGTGCATTACACCTATTATTTTGAAGTCAATATTTCATGTGTCCTTTATTCAGCTATTTGCTATATGTATGCACTAAGTCTAGGAGTTGCTTGAAACCTATTCTTGTGCATGATCATACCTTGCTTTAAGGACATCTTTGCCACTTGTTCAAACCTTAGTAGATAACCCAAGTCTATAATTGCTTAGTTGCTTAAATGCTTGGTTTACCAACCTTAAGGAAAACTTTTGAGACATACATGTTATTTATGGGAAGATGACTTGGAAATTGAGAAGCGGACAGAAGCTAGAGATGTAGTTCTGTCTGCTAGATTAATTTGGTTAAGGCCCGATTCGTTGTCTTAACCTTTGATCAAGTGATAAGCATCTGATCACTTACTGGGTATGGGACCAGTAAAGCCCAGTAGGTTAGTAAACTCTCTGATCGGGAATACTTCGTACCCGCGCTTGACGTGCTGGAGATTGGCAGGGGCGTAGCCTGAAACTCACATGGTGATCGGGCCAGACGTGGGGTCCCATGTGGGGGTGCGTCCCTAGGTCCGGGTAGTCTTATTCCCAATCATTGATTTTGCTAATCGAAAGGTCGTTATGTAAGACCTGGACAGTCGTATAAAACTGGTGATCAGGGTACTCTCCTGCAGGATGTAAATTGATCCGGATCGCCGCAATTCTCGGTTATGAATGCACTTGATCACTGTTGAGCATCGTAGCATAAATTCATGAATGACATATCTCCTGATAATGATTGATGTATGGCTTAATGCCTTATTGCTGCTTTTATTTTCTTCTTATCATCTAGAATGGTTAGGTAATAACCTAACCCAAATAAAAGATAAAACTAAGGCATCACTTGTAGTAAGCTTTTCGGCAAAAATTGTATCAGCCAAGCATACCAAAAAGCTAGCATATACTTCCAAAGAAAACTATTATATTGGTTAGTCGGGTAAGCTTGCTGAGTACCCCGTACTCAGGGTTATCCCTTGTGGCTATCTTTCAGAAGCACCGCAGGAGTCTACCGAGGAGGAAGCCCCGAAGCCCTAGGGTATTGTTATGAGTCTCACAATACCCTTAAAAGAAGTTTTTAAACGCTCATCTCCACCTGAGCCGTTATGTTTTAAGTCCTAGAACTCTGTCTAACACTGCACTATTAAGTTTGCTTCAATCTATGTTCTGTAATAACTCGTATCTTTTATATGTATGTAAAAATGTAATATTTGTTGATGCTATCCCATCGCGGATACTATCCTGATGTATGGCTATGAAACACGACGTGGATCTTTCGAGGAGTCCTAGGGACACTCGACGGACGACCGGACTTATACTGTTTTAAGTGCGTTTCGGATAATTGCTGCGTCGGCAACAATTAGGCGCATTTAAACCAGTTTAAGTTGGACGGTTCCGCCACAGCTGGTATCAGAGCCGTAGGTTGGGATAATCAACAGATATTACCATTTAAAACTGAGACTCTACTTTAAAATAAAGAAAACATGAGTCACAGGTGGCAGTAGTGTTAACTGGTTGTTTGTTTTGCAGATGCTAACTGTTTGCTGCGTGTCGCTAGTATTCGGTAGTCTGTTATATAGGGAGAGGTTACGATGCCACCAATTTCTTTATAAGTGTGTGTATGAGCCTGTGAGTCCGTAGGAATCGTTGCATCATGTTGCATAAGCATATTTTAAAAACTTTTGGGTTTGGTGAGTGCCGTTAGACCTGACCTCGTTTCTTTTATAGGATGTTTCAAGAAGGTTACACCGATCAGGATGGATGGACCCGCGGCCATTATCTGGATAAGCCAGGGTTTGTGCAGTTGCTTTGGAAGACGCTGCAGGAATTAGGCTTTCACAACCCTCCGGAATATTATTGGAGGAAGGAAGATACGGGTCACAAACAGTACTGCACTGTTTATGTGCATATTCCAAATGAAGACACCCGTCCCAATTGGCGTCTAGAAGAAGTAATGGAGTCAGGCTTTGAGTTCAATGACACAATTGAAAGGGCGGCTATGACTGCTCTTACAGAGTTATGTGAAAAGCACAAAGTAGAGATAGGGTCGAGCTCTGCTCGGTTCTATCCTATCAAGAATCAAGACGATGGGATCTGGAAGAGGAGAATTAAAGCTCTAAAGAACTCCTCTCGTGTAGAGCACGATATCTTGGTTGCTGCTACTTCTGATTACATGACGGCCATGTACAACTTACATCAATCTTGCATCAGGGAGTATTACAATCAGAGGCAGAAAAATGAAGATGCTAAGATAGAGTTGATGGGCGCCCGACATGATAAGGAATTATACAAAAAGGCGGCATTGACAAGGGAACACGATATGGAGAAAATAATGAGGGAGCAGTCCCGAAGAATCGACGAATATGAAGAAAAACACAGGGTACTGCAAGGATTCATAGAGGCCAGCAGGAGCATGGCAGATAGAGCAAGGGAGGAAGCCGAATCCAATGTTAATAGGCTTGAAGCGGAAAGATTCCAACAGCTGGATGAGATCTTATCACTTCGTTTGGCTTTGGAGGAGATGCAGGCCCAGGTACCTGCGCAAAACATCATCAATGTTCCACCACCCCCACCACCAGAAGAGCCCCAGCCACCGAACCCAGAAGAAGCGGACCAGTTAGTGGATGTGGTAGGAGTGGAGGAAGATCTTGCTCCACCTGCAGCTCCTGAGATTGATCTGTATGCTCATGAGAACTTAGAAGGGTTTGATGTTGACATGGAAGACGATCAGGGTGAAGCTCCTGCGGGAAATCAACAATTTGCCTGGGCCAATGCAAACGCCGATGGGCTAGATCCACAGGGCTACGGGCCAATGCAGCAATGGGGAGAAGAGGAGCCAAAAGACGGGGAAGAAGAGGAGGATCCCGAAGAGATGGAGGGAAATTCCGGAGTTAGTACCTCCGCATCCTACACTTCTTACACTTCAAGCGACCCCGGGCCGGAATCAGGAAGTGAGAACTCAGTGAATCAAGCCCCACCCGTCACTCCTCCAGGGCAAACGTTGATGACAGTAGACCAAGATATTCTGCAAGCAGCAATGGCCCAACTAGGACTGAATGCCGAGGAACTAGGCATCTACCCTTACGATGGTTGAAGTGAGACCTTATCTGAGAAATGTTGTAATATATTTATGTAAGATACGTATGATGGACAGAGTAGCATGGTGGTTTTGTAAAAAGTAACTTCAGGGCATGTACTATAAATAAATATGTGTATAAGTGTGGTTTATGTGTGGTCATGCTGTGATGTGTGAAATATTAGTGTGCAGGGAACTGTTTATAAAATGCACCCTAAATATTAATGTTCTGTTTACTCTTGACAGCATGACGGATCCAAGAGGTCCAGGAGCTTCAGGGTCAGGGGGCCAGGAGGAGAATTTACCGAGAGCTCCAACGCTGGCAGATGTTATAGCCAGCCTTATGAACTCAGGGGCTGAACAGGCTCGATTACTTCAAATGATCGTACAGAACACCGGTAACGGTGGAAATCGGCGGGATCCAGAGCAGGGTGTATCCTACACCCAGTTCCTGGAGACTCGTCCTCCAATATTTTTGAAGGCTGAGCATCCCCTTGAAGCTAACGAATGGCTTCAAACAATGGAACAAAAGTTTCGAGTAATCCCCCAGTGCACCACCACTCAAAAGGCCGAGTTTGCAGGACTCCAGCTCCAAGGTTCCGCTGGGACCTGGTGGACCAGCTATCTGGCTAGGCAGCCAGTTGGAAGGGAAGTTACATGGGAGAACTTTAAGGAAGCCTTCAGGACACAGTTTGTGCTGGAAGGTATCATGCAGATGAAACTGGAGCAGTTCTTAGGGCTACAGCAAGGGAACCGCAGTATTCTTGAGTATACCAGTGAGTTTGACCACTTAGCCCAATATGCACCAGAACATGTCAATACCGAGTCCAGGAAAAGAGATTGTTATCTTCGAGGGCTCAATGCTAGAATGCAGGAGAAGTTGTCCACCTGCACTTTTGCCGACTATAGCTCTGCGGTAAGTACATCCATTACCGCGGAAGAAAAGATGAGAATCCTAGACGAAACCTTAAAGAAAGAAGAAGCTTTGAAAAGGAAGAATGTTCCTTTTGGAACCTTTGGGAATGCTCCACAAAGAATGAAGGTGGTATATCGAGGTCCTCCTCAACCCATGTATCGACCTTCATTTCAGCAAAGACCCTTCCAGCCCTGGAATGTTAGAGCTCCCAGTACTGCTTCTCGTCCTGGAAATGCGCCACCTCTCGAGTTTCGTAACCCTACTCCTCCAGGAAATCCACAGGTTTGTTTCAACTGTGGAAAACCGGGACACTTTGCCCGGGACTGTCGTTTTCCCAAGGTTGGGGGAAACGCAAACTTAAGGGCTCAAACCTCGGGTCAAGGCACTGGGCAGAAGTTTGTCCGTCATAAATTTGTGAACACCAAGATAGGACAAGCTCATTATATGAACGTGAAGGAAATCCCAGAAGGAGAGCCTATTCTGGCAGGTATGTACCTTGTTAACAATTATCCTGCCATGGTTTTATTTGATTCGGGTGCATCACATACTTTTATAAGTAGAAGGTTTGTCACGCAACATCAATTAGAAGTACACACCTTAAATGTCAAATATACTATTCAAGCTACTGGAGCTACACAGAACACAAATCAAGTAGCTCGCAATGTGATTTTAAACCTAGAAGGAAATAAGGTGGGTGCTTATCCTTTAATTCTGGAAGATCAAGGAATAGATATTATTTTGGGGGTAAATTGGATGAAGGAACATAAAGTTCAAATCGATATGGATAATCGGGTCGTTAGTATGAAAGATGACCAAGGCCACCCTTTCGAGCTCCAATTACCCGCTCATCCTTGTTTGGACCAGATGGTCAAAAAGACTAGAGCAGTGACTCTAGAATCTATTCCTGTGGTTAATGAGTTTATAAACGTATTTCCAGAAGATCTACCTGGACTACCGCCTGATAGAGCGGTAGAGTTTACCATTGAGTTAGAACCAGCCACTGCTCCTATTTTGAGAAGACCATACCGAATGCCACCTAAGGAGCTAGCAGAATTGAAAATACAACTCCAAGAATTGTTGGACAAGGGTTTTGTCCGACCTAGCACTTCACCATGGGGCTGCCCTGCTCTATTTGTTAAAAAGAAGGATGGCACATTAAGGTTATGTGTGGATTACCACCCTTTGAATGCGGTAACCATTAAAAACAAGTATCCGCTGCCACGGATCGACTTATTGTTTGACCAGTTAGTTGGAGCCAAGGTCTTTTCAAAAATCGACCTTCGGTCAGGATATCATCAGATTAAGATAAAACCCGAAGACATACCTAAGACAGCCTTTTCAACCCGATATGGACTGTATGAATACTTGGTTATGTCTTTCGGACTGACAAATGCCCCAGCACATTTTATGTACCTTATGAATTCAATATTCATGCCAGAGTTAGATAAATTTGTGGTCGTCTTTATAGACGATATCCTTGTCTTTTCTAAAAATGAAGAGGAGCATGCCCAACACTTGCGTATTGTTCTAAATAGACTCCGGGAACACCAGTTGTATGCCAAGTTCAGTAAATGTGAATTCTGGTTAAAGAAAGTTCCATTCCTTGGGCACATATTGTCCGAAAAAGGAATTGAAGTAGATCCCGGAAAGGTCAAGGACACACTGGATTGGAAATCACCAACCTCTGTTCATGAAGTAAGAAGTTTCTTGGGAATGGCCGGCTATTACCGTAGGTTCATCCCCAATTTCTCAAAAATTTCCAAACCAATCACAGAATTATTGAAGAAAGAAGTGAAATTTGAATGGAAACCTGAGTGTGAAGAATCATTTCAAGTCTTAAAGAAATTGCTGACTACAGCCCCGGTGTTAGCTCAACCGGATATAGAGAAGCCCTTTGATGTATACTGTGATGCCTCGGGAACAGGTATAGGGTGTGTTCTTATGCAAGAAGGCAGAGTTATTGCTTATGCTTCTCGTCAAC
Organism: Setaria italica; assembly: GCF_000263155.2. Classification (NCBI taxonomy): domain Eukaryota; kingdom Viridiplantae; phylum Streptophyta; class Magnoliopsida; order Poales; family Poaceae; genus Setaria; species Setaria italica. Next base: position 5,856,357 of record NC_028451.1, on the reverse strand, counting down.
TGAAGCGTCATGAAGAGCATTACCCTACCCATGATTTAGAGCTTGCTGCCGTAGTGCATGCATTAAAGATATGGTGACACTATCTTTTGGGTAGTGAATGTCGTATCTTTACTGACCACAAAAGCTTGAAGTACATCTTTACTCAAATGGATTTGAACATGAGGCAAAGACGGTGGCTGAAACTGATTAAAGACTATAAATTAGAAATCCATTATCATCCTGGTAAGGCTAATGTGGTGGCCGACGCCTTGGGCAGAAAGGCTCAATGCCACTGCACTACCGTCCAGTCTAACCTTAAGACCTTGTGTGAGGAAATGGAAGATTTAAGTTTGGAAATAGTAAAACAAGGCACCCTTCAGAATATTATAATGCAAGATACCCTAAAGGAAAGAATTATAACAGCCCAAAAAGAAGATCCATGGATTAAGATACTCTATCAGCAAAAAGCAGAAGGAAAGGTCCCCGAATTCAATCAAGAAGAAGATGGAGGATTATACTTCAAGAAAAGGATAGTAGTTCCTAAGGATGAGAGCCTAAGAAAGTTGATCTTAGAAGAAGCACATCTGTCTAAGTTTGCTATTCATCCCGGAAGCAATAAAATGTACCAAGATTTAAAGCAAAGGTTCTGGTGGGCCAAGATGAAACCTGAAATTGCAAGATATGTGGCCGAATGTGATACTTGCCAAAGAGTTAAGCCCATACTACAAAAGTCGGCAGGTTTACTTCAACCTTCAGAAATCCCTGTCTGGAAATGGGAGGATATTTCCATGGACTTTATAGTTGGGTTGCCTACCACTTCAAAAGGATATGATTCCATATGGGTTATTGTCGACCGCCTTACTAAGTCAGCTCACTTTATTCCAGTCAAGACTACCTATCCGGTGTCGACATATGCTAAACTCTATATAGCCCGGATCGTATCCTTGCACGGAGTACCAAAGACCATTATCTCTGATCGAACCGGTACTACCTTTAGTACCGGTTATTTCAACCGGTACTAAAGCACCCCCCTAGTACCGGATTGCCAGTACCGGTTGCACAACCCGTACTAGAGGGTGTTACGGACCGGTACCAGAAGCGATTTCTCCAGTAGTGCAAATACGAAATACTAATATAGAATAAAGAAATAGAAAAGAAAATGAGAAAAGAAATAGAAAAGAAAAAAGACCTTCAGTATTGGTTGTTTATACCAGTTAGTACTAAATTGGCTTCGGCCACGCGCGACGTGGCAGCCAATTTAGTACCGGTTGGTATAAACAACCGGTACTAGAGGCCCCCCTTTAGTACTGGTTATTTGATCCGGTACAAAAGGATCCCTTTAGTTCTAAAGTAGCAATACCGATTGCACAACTAGTACAACCGGTGCTAAAGGGGGTTAGGAACGGGTACTGAAGGCGCTTTTCCCATAGTATCTTGAGCAGCCGACATAGCCAATACAGATATGGGTCGACACAAGCGTGACGAAGACGGCGGTCACCCGCGCTACAATATTTTCATATTGCCATCACCAAGATTATATTATCGTAAGATTTGTCAGTGTTACTGTAGATTTTTGTGTCTGTCTCTGAGTTGTACACATGATAGATCTGGGGAGAAAGGTATTGACTGAACTAGGAGCCTGCTGGCATCGGATTTGGCGAGCAGCATCAGCGCTAGTTCATAGTCAGGAGTGAAGAAGGTGGCCAGGAAGATAGGGTTTAGTTGGAGAAGAACTAGGCTGTTAGATCAAGAATGAAGATGAATAAGCGAAAAAACATATACTTTTTTCCTTTTCAAAGTCGTGTTTTGTCCTACCAGTAACTATAGCGTTTAAACACTGCATTGAAGGTTCAACTAAAATACAACACACATGTTTTGAAATATGAATTATTCAGGCACCCATCACAGCCAAGCAAGAAGAGTACAAATGAATGGTTTGCACTGCCTCCGATCTGTACCTCATCACGGTAGGGTCAGACACCCGGTACGAGTGGCTGTGCACTTGCAACCGGCTCCTTTTTTCCATCCCTGACCCAGACCAATCGAGCAGCCTAGGGCTGATTGATTTGCACATATTTTACTATATAGTGAGCAGTTAGATTATATTGTTTTAGGTACCTTGTGTCTTTGGCAATCATAGCTGCAATTATTGGTTGTTGGCGACGATGCCCATATATAGTATCGAACACCTCCTACGTGGCAATCTTAGCTCCACATGTATGCAAGCCATGCCAACGGTATTGAACACCTCTGCGGCCACCCAATCCTCACTGCATGTATGGATCTCACCAAGCCAATTCACGCTCGAGTAGCCACTCTACAAGCCTCACATGACGGCAGCGCGCACAGTCTAGTTGTTGCACAAGGCTTGAAAACATGTGGCTCGAGGCTGTGGATTTAGGAAGGCGAGAGTGGAGGGCAGAAATGCGCAATTGATGGAACATTATATTGTAGCCTAAACAAAAGTCACTCAACTGGGATTAGAAAGAAAAGTGGATGATACGGTAGAGCCGAACATTATGGTGGTCCCAGATACTTCCTCCGTCCCAAATTATAAGTCATTCCAAGAATCTTGGAGAGTCAAAATATCTCAAGTTTGACCAAATTTGTATGATAATATAATAATATTTATGATGTCAACTAAGTATCATTAGATTCTTCATCAATTATATTTTCATAGTATACCTATTTGATGTCATAAATTTTTATAATTTTTTCTATAATTTTGGTCAAACTTGAAATGCTTTGACTCTCCAAGATTCTTGGAATGACTTATAATTTGGAATGGAGGGAGTATGATTTATGTCTAGACATCATAGTTATAGAAAGTGGAGAGATGATAAGGTAAAGTATAAATAATGATAGTATTAAGGTGGCAGTACATTACACAATTATTAGATTTAACAGATGAATAATTAATTGTCCATACACGGGTAAACATTTCGTCGTTCAAGCAGTGGAAATGCACCTGAACAGTCCAGAGTTTAGAGTTCAGACTTGAGATGGAGCGGCAATGGCTTCTGCTGCACTTCCGCAGCATCACCACCGGCATCATCATCACCAGCACCACCAGCAGCAATGGCAGCTTCATATTGGGCACCAGCTAAGGAGAGCCATCTCTGAAAACCCTGATTGACGTTCTCACTGTAGTCGTCACGGTCCTGGAAGGTTTCGCGGTTGTCCTTCATGTTCCCTAAGGTAGTCAATAACAGCTCCATCTTCCAATCCTCCATGTTTGGGAGGTCCGTGTACCTGTTGACGAACTCGAGGATCTCCTGACCCAAGATAGAATTAAACATATCAGCGCTACTATACAGAATAGCTCATTTGCATCTAAGCATAAAACTGTTCAAATTCTCTTGTATGTATCACAAGGTCAATTTTTTTCTAAAAAATGTTTAATCCGTATCATACAAAGGTTGGTAAGGAGGGTGCGTACACTGATTTTGAACATGCCGATGTCGTGCGAGTACCTCGCCGGCAAACCGGCCATCTCCCTGGCGCGGTAGTCCTCCTGCACCGCCTGCAGCATGTCTTGCTCCGGCGGCAGCGCCGCCGTGCCGGACAGAACCCGCGCGATCCATCTGGCCTGCGCCTCCAGGAACCACGGCACGAACACCCTCATCGGTATTCCCACGAACGACAGCGACGGCGCCAGCGCCGGCGGGAAGGTGTGCTCGAACAGGGGGCCCACGCGGTTGTCGTCCACGGTGACCACCCCTCCCGTGTCGAGGAACGGGAACGAGTACAGGTACCCGGTGCAGTAGATGACGGTGTCGGCGACGACGGACGAGCCGTCGGCGAACACTACCCGCCCGTCCTCGCACAGGCGGTGCACCTGCGGGTGCAGGTGCATGTCGGAGTGGTTGGCGAGGATATTGGACACCGCCGGCGTCGTGGCGTCCCCCACGGTCCTGGCTGAGAGGTGAACCTCCTTGGCGACACCGGAGAGATCCAGGGCGATGTCCAGGCCGCTGTCCCCGCAGCCGACGATCACCACCGTCTGCGCTCCGTCGCCGGAGACGAAGACTATTGTCAGGCTGCCAAGCAAGCAGAGCATAAATAATGAATGGCTTTTGCTGTGGATTCTTCCTCCGTACCTCGTCGCGGTAGGGGTCCGGCACCCGGTAGGAGTGGCTGTGCAGTTGCCGCCGGCTCCATTCCCCCATTCCTGATCGAGATCGATCGAGCAGGCGAGAGTTGGTTTATTTGCAAATGTAATACTATGTAGTGAGCAGTTGGATTATATTGGTTTAGGTACCTTGTATCTTGGGCAATCTTGGCTGCGAATAATGGCCGTTGGCGACGACGACGGCGTCGAACACCTCCTCGGCGGCCACCCCGTCCTCGCTGCCGTCCGGCTGGACGTGTACGGATCTCACCAGCCATTTGACGTCGCCGCCGGAGGCTTCACGTGGCGCCGGCGCCGCCATGGCGACGCGCACGACGCGGGTGTTGAGCCTGACGGCGTCGGCGAGCCCGAACGCGGCGCAGAAGTCCTTGAGGTAGCAGTACACCTCGCGGCGTCCCGGGAAGCGGCGCGCGTCGCGGCCGGCGGCGCCGGGCCTGGGCACGAACTGGAAGTCGGAGAAGCCCATGGTCTCGCGCGTGCTGATCAGCCGCACGGACGCGTACATGCTGCCGTGCACATTCACCGGCACCGCGGCTCCGAGCGGGTCGTCGGCGTCGGTCCGAGGGTCGTAGAGCCACTGCCCGCCGATGTCGCCGCATTGCTCCAGGACCGTGACGGCGAGGCCCTCGCGCCGCAGCTCGCGCGCCGCCGCCAGCCCGGACATGCCCGCGCCGACGACGCATACCTTCTTGGGCTCAGCAGGCGGCCTCATGCTAGCCATGTCCATGACGATGGATCCAGGCATGCGCCCTGGACGTTCATCTATATTATGTACACTGACGTTCATCTATATTATGCTTAAGAATAGGTTATTTTAATGTAATATTGTAATGTCTAGCTAACTAAGGTGTAAGCATCGTCATGTTTTGCTCCAGTGATTTGCTAGGTGCACTTTTTCCCTTGGAGAGGAATAGATGCTACACCCAACCCACCCGAGGATAAAAGAAATTGCGGTTGTCTTGTCTCAACCACTATTGCACTCTAACAGCTAAGTGCTCCATCTAGTTCATATAAAATATTTGAGAATTCAGACGGGCGATGAAGATAGCTGAAGTGTCCGTGCTGCCCTCATTATATTCATTCTCTTGTGAAGTGTGCAAATAATGTTGTGTAGTAGCTTCCTATTATGCAAGCAAACTCGATCACGTCCCCGTTGCAGCTTCACCAGCCAGGGCTAAGTGGCTAATACATTAAGGAACTGTTTGGGAAGGTTTCTCCCAAAATGCCAAAACAGACCTGTGTAGTCAAAATTCGTGAAGTAAAAAAAAAAATCTGATTTTACTATATAGACTTCTAGTTTGCAAAATACCTTTACTACAAAATAGCTTTACAAAATAGTGGAAATATGCCCGCTAAATAGGGCCTAAGATTGCTCCACACTACTGGAAACAGGAAGACCGCAATGTCGTTCTTACCGGCTACCTCACTTCCGCATACCGCAATGTCGATCGCGGACCCCCGCCGGCAGCTGTGAGCCGTCGATCTAATCGGACGGCCGTGCGTTGATTTCGGCGGAACAAAAGCGCCCGACGGCCGATCCCCCGGAAACCATAGCTTCATTCCTTTCTTTCCCCCGCGAGATCCCACCGTGGCGGCGGCGGCGGGGCTGTCTCTCCCGCGCCCGGCGATGGCCGACGGCGGCGGTGGAGGGATGGCCCCACCGGCGCACGGCCGCGGCAGCCCCCTCCCCTTTCTCTTTCTTGCCTCCCCCCTTTCTCCCTCCGGGCCTCCCGAAAAAAAAACGAGATCCAAAGAGCCATGGCGACCATGGAGGAGGGCCGGCGCCACCGCGGGTCCCCTCGCCGGCGCGCGCGTCCACCGCGAGGTTGGGCGCACCGCCGTCGAGCGGTCCTTTGGTGGTGCTGTTGCGCCCCCCCCCAACCCGAGCCCCGAGCGGATGCTCCGGCAGCTCGGGTGGACCTTTTCCCCGGTGAGCCCGAGGCTCGGCCGGCCTTTGCCGCTCGCCGTCGGTGGATGTGCAGCGGTGAGGACGGCGGCAGGTAAGCCTCCCCGCGTCCCTCTTTTCTTTAGTTCTAGGGTTAGGGTTTTAGGTTTTACTTTTTCTGTTTCTTTTTGGATCTACTTCTTTTTCCTGATCTAGAAGAGCTTCTAGTGAGGGGTCTGATACCATTGTTAGACGCGTGCCTAGGATCTCTAGATGCACATCTAATCGGGATCATAAACAACATGAGGGACATGGTGTTTCTGGTGTGTGCCGAGAGGGAGAGAGAGATAGGGGTACCTTCACCCTAGGGGTGGGAGCAGTAGAGCTGCTGGCCATCGCTGGTTCGCTTGGTGGAGTCTGCGCAAGGCAGCGACGCGCAGTGCCGAGTCCGGTCGCCGGTGAGGTAGCGGTGGTACTTCCCGCCGCTACTGCGCAAAACCTAGATCGGTAGGTGTGTCGGTGGGGCGGCTGGTTGCGGCGAACCTCGTGAGCCGAGCCGGGTCCCCCACCCTGTTTATATAGCGCAGCGCGACAGGAGCCCACCACCCAATGCTAGGGTGAGCACCCCCGATCAGGGCGCGGATCAGGGTCCCAATGGGCCTTTGGGCCCATTGGGGAGGAGATCAATCTAACAACCTTTACTACAAAATAGCTTTACAAAATAGCGGAAATATGCCCTCTAAATAGGGCCTAAGATTGCTCCACACTACTAGAAACAGGAAGACCGCAATGTCGTTCTTACCGGCTACCTCACTTCCGCATCCCAGTATCACTGTTCTGTTCAGAAGGCAAAACCCCACAGTCTACTGCAGTGATCGATCCTGCAGGAGGATGGTTGGGACTATGCGAGGCACCATGTGAATACGTAAATAAATAGTCTAGGCAAAAATAATTATGGATGTCAAGATGAAGGTAAATAGCGCATAATGGGATCCCAGTTTATGGAGGCCGAGCTGAACAAAAAACAACTACGGACTACACGTGCTCAGGAAAAGCGGAAGTGCATTATTGGTGTTCATGAGGAAGACACCACGACAAAAACAACTTAAAATATATGATCTAGATGTAGGTCATCATTGTTTGCCAAGAAAAAAGTTATTTATTATTTTTGAAGTCATACTCATACCGGTTGTGTTATTGGTGTTATTGGCACGGCCTACCTTTTAGTTTTATGTGCGTGGTTGGCATTGAAGAGAAATCTATTACGAGAGTGTCTACTGCTAACCTAGGTATTTCTGAATCCACAATTACCCGGGTGATTTGAAGGTGAAAAACACCCTGTTTTGAAGAGAAAAAAATCCAGATGCTACAAATACATCTGTCACGTGAAAATTATGACCCTAGGATACTGATGCAGAAAGAAAACAACTATGCTGAGCACATATTAACCAAACTGATGCAAAAAAGACAAGGAAAAATAAAATGCAAAAATACATCTGAAAATGTTGAGCAAAATTAACAACTGAAACATTTTTTTCTATAGTTAGCCAGATAACAAATTATTTCTAACTGTGAGAAACCCCTCAAATGTAAAAATACAAATCAGATTTACATGACAAGATTAAACAATTGCAACTCGTTTACATGACAACATTGAACAAATTACAGGCACTAAAGCACTGTAAATTAATGAAATTCAAACTGTAATAGTCAGATTTCTAGCAGATTTCAAACTGTAATGAAATGCTAAAACACATTACATTTTAGCAGATTTCTTCATACATATTTTTTCAACTAGAGAATTGAATAATAAAAAGGAAAACCACATATGGCATCTTATCATTCTTCAAATTTGCATAAAAGTTAGCCATACTTATAAAACAAGTTCAGCCATAATATTCAGCCATAATATTCATAACTAATTATAAAATAAGTTCTTAAAATATTCAGCCATACTTAAATATGTTCATAAACCATCATTCCAATACTCTAGACATATGGATGTAGCATCTTGCAATTTGCATATTACACACATCAAAAGAAAGTTTGATGCTACATCTAGTTAACTACAGATATATATTATCCAAAGCAAAAGACACCAAAATGCAACATCCAGATTCAAAGACATATCTGGTTCCTGCATGTCCTTAATCAGATATTTCTGGAACACTTCTTCATATCCACCTCAAAACCTTGAGATGCTGATTGCAATCTTCATAGAATGGCATTTTCTTCACACTCCTCACTAGGTCAAAGAAGATCTTCTCTTGCCCAACTTAAACATAGCGACCATGAATGCCTTGTGCAATCTGACTACATAGCGACCATGAATGCCTTGTGCAATCTGACTATCTAGGCAAAGAATAAAACCAAACCTGCGACCTGAACAATAGAAAATTGTTAAAAACTCAGGACAAATAAATTTATTTTGCCAAATCAAACTCTAAAAATTGGTAAATAACGGAAGATTACCTGGATCCACTGCAATCTTGAACCTTGGAAGATTTTTATGACCAACCAGACTCTCCAAAGCACGGACTGTTGTCATCCACTTGTTCTTGTTCTCATCAGTTTGTGACCAAGCTAAAATCAGACAGTCTTGAGGATCATTAGTGATACCAAAGTAGCACAAATTGTGACGAGTCATAGGAACTTCTTCCCTTGCAAAAGCGTGAAAAGAAAGAGAACGATGCTGCAACAAATGTAAAGTGTGAAAATTCTAGAAGAACTTGTGCAAGAGCTAAGATAACAAATTGAACAGGAGGAAAAACCTAAAATCATATTAGAGCATGACCAATGGAAGAGTCTAGCAAAATCAAAATTCAATGTATTTATAAAAACTTAAAATTACACATTATACGAATTGAAATTACAGTAACACTGACACTGTAAGTTACTTACTAATATAGTGTAAATAATTAAGAATCCTAATGTATATAGAATTATGAATGTACATGGCATGCTAATGTAAACGGATAAACAAAATTTTACCTATAGACACTTATAGAATAAATTTAGACTTTTTGATAAAGCAAAACCTCATATTAAAATAAAACCACTGCATCACTAAATTTAGAATAAGTGCATGAATAAATGAAAGATAACAAATAGAACAATAGCATAAAGTATTATAACAGCTAAGATAACAGTTGCATAAACTTCCTGTCCTTTACAATTGTGGAAAGCTGAAACAGATTAACAAGAACTCTACAAATGTGCACTAGCTACAAACATTTGAAATTGAAAAAAGTCTCATATAAATAGCTAAGATAAGAAACTCAACAGTAGCATAAAAAAATATTAACAAGACAAAGCAAATTAAACAGCTAAACACATTTTCTCTATGGTTAGCCAAAGAACAAATAATTTGTTAGTGGAAACCCTAAAGATGCAAACACAACATGCAAATTTACACAAATTAAAAACTACAGAATATACAAATTGAAATTACAGGAACAATATCAGTGTAAATAATTAAGAAACCTAATGTATATGGAATTACAGTAGTAGTCGGATAACAAATTTATTTTTCCTATGAGAAACCCCTCAAATGTAAAAATACCATTCAAATTTGAAAATTAAAATTTTTAACTCGTTACGGAATATTTTTATACAATTGACAGGCACTAAAGCGTTGTAAATTAATGAAGTTTGAACGATAAATGGTACAAATGACTAAACTAAAATAATCTAAGTATATGTCTAATGATATCTAACTGATGGCATATAAACTTATGAATAGAATGGATGACAGATATATTGATGCAGATAATAGTCAAAAATTTACACAGATATATTGATGCAGATATATTGACACTATATGAATTTTTTGTATAGTTAGTGAAGGCACAAATAAATTTTTACTATTAGAAACCCCTAAATAGTTAATGATCTATGAACAATGCATACAAGTAAATAGTTAATGATGACTAAAATATATTACTGGAATCATATTTACTGGAACATATCAAGTTAGGGTTTACTGGAACATATCAAGTTACTAGAATATATCAAGTTAGTGGAATCAGACTTACTGGAACAATGCATAAAATACATCACTAGAATCAGACTTAATATTACTTACAGGAGCATACATCTATAGATTTACTAGAACATATCAAGTTAGGTTTTTAACACTGTAACTCATACATGTAGCATTAAAATATGATGAAATCAAAAGAACTGAAAATATTAAAGAAGATGTTGACGCCAGATTTTGACACGTGTGAAATTGGCATCAAGAAAGGAAGAAATCAGGAGATGCGGCAAGACACAGAGGTCACGATTGGAAATCGGCCGATTGATGCTACAGTTGAGGATCGACCGATTGGTGCTTCAGTGTTTCCGCGGATGGGGTTGGTGGAAATCGGCCGATTGGGAGGCTGGAGCAATTGGACCGATATGGGCTTAAAGTGAACTATGAAGATAAAGAGGTAGTACGGGTATCCCCAACCGGTACTACCTTTAGTACCGGTTATTTCAACCGGTACTAAAGCACCCCCTAGTACCGGATTGCCAGTACCGGTTGCACAACCCGTACTAGAGGGTGTTACGGACCGGTACCAGAAGCGATTTCTCCAGTAGTGCAAATACGAAATACTAATATAGAATAAAGAAATAGAAAAGAAAATGTGAAAAGAAATAGAAAAGAAAAAAGACCTTCAGTATTGGTTGTTTATACCAGTTAGTACTAAATTGGCTTCGGCCACGCGCGACGTGGCAGCCAATTTAGTACCGGTTGGTATAAACAACCGGTACTAGAGGCCCCCCTTTAGTACTGGTTATTTGATCCGGTACAAAAGGATCCCTTTAGTTCTAAAGTAGCAATACCGATTGCACAACTAGTACAACCGGTGCTAAAGGGGGTTAGGAACGGGTACTGAAGGCGCTTTTCCCATAGTATCTTGAGCAGCCGACATAGCCAATACAGATATGGGTCGACACAAGCGTGACGAAGACGGCGGTCACCCGCGCTACAATATTTTCATATTGCCATCACCAAGATTATATTATCGTAAGATTTGTCAGTGTTACTGTAGATTTTTGTGTCTGTCTCTGAGTTGTACACATGATAGATCTGGGGAGAAAGGTATTGACTGAACTAGGAGCCTGCTGGCATCGGATTTGGCGAGCAGCATCAGCGCTAGTTCATAGTCGGGAGTGAAGAAGGTGGCCAGGAAGATAGGGTTTAGTTGGAGAAGAACTAGGCTGTTAGATCAAGAATGAAGATGAATAAGCGAAAAAACATATACTTTTTTCCTTTTCAAAGTCGTGTTTTGTCCTACCAGTAACTATAGCGTTTAAACACTGCATTGAAGGTTCAACTAAAATACAACACACATGTTTTGAAATATGAATTATTCAGGCACCCATCACAGCCAAGCAAGAAGAGTACAAATGAATGGCTTGCACTGCCTCCGATCTGTACCTCATCACGGTAGGGTCAGACACCCGGTACGAGTGGCTGTGCACTTGCAACCGGCTCCTTTTTTCCATCCCTGACCCAGACCAATCGAGCAGCCTAGGGCTGATTGATTTGCACATATTTTACTATATAGTGAGCAGTTAGATTATATTAATCATAGCTGCAATTATTGGTTGTTGGCGACGATGCCCATATATAGTATCGAACACCTCCTACGTGGCAATCTTAGCTCCACATGTATGCAAGCCATGCCAACGGTATTGAACACCTCTGCGGCCACCCAATCCTCACTGCACGTCGGCGCAATGTGTATGGATCTCACCAGCCAATTCACGCTCGAGTAGCCACTCTACAAGCCTCACATGACGGCAGCGCGCACAGTCTAGTTGTTGCACAAGGCTTGAAAACATGTGGCTCGAGGCTGTGGATTTAGGAAGGCGAGAGTGGAGGGCAGAAATGCGCAATTGATGGAACATTATATTGTAGTCTAAACAAAAGTCACTCAACTGGGGTTAGAAAGAAAAGTGGATGATACGGTAGAGGCGAACATTATGGTGGTCCCAGATACTCCCTCCGTCCCAAATTAAGTCATTCCAAGAATCTTGGAGAGTCAAAGTATCTCAAGTTTGACCAAATTTGTATGATAATATAATAACATTTATAATATCAACTAAGTATTATTAGATTCTTCATCAATTATATTTTCATAGTATACCTATTTGATGTCATAAATTTTTATAATTTTTTCTATAATTTTGGTCAAACTTGAAATGCTTTGACTCTCCAAGATTCTTGGAATGACTTATAATTTGGAATGGAGGGAGTATGATTTATGTCTAGACATCATAGTTATAGAAAGTGGAGAGATGATAAGGTAAAGTATAAATAATGATAGTATTAAGGTGGCAGTACATTACAAAATTGTTAGATTTAACAGATGAATAATTAATTGTCCATACACGGGTAAACATTTCGTCGTTCAAGCAGTGGAAATGCACCTGAACAGTCCAGAGTTTAGAGTTCAGACTTGAGATGGAGCGGCAATGGCTTCTGCTGCACTTGCGCAGCATCACCACCGGCATCATCATCACCAGCACCACCAGCAGCAATGGCAGCTTCATATTGGGCACCAGCTAAGGAGAGCCATCTCTGAAAACCCTGATTGACGTTCTCACTGTAGTCGTCACGGTCCTGGAAGGTTTCGCGGTTGTCCTTCTTGTTCCCTAAGGTAGTCAATAACAGCTCCATCTTCCAATCCTCCATGTTTGGGAGGTCCGTGTACCTGTTGACGAACTCGAGGATCTCCTGACCCAAGATAGAATTAAACATATCAGCGCTACTATACAGAATAGCTCATTTGCATCTAAGCATAAAACTGTTCAAATTCTCTTGTATGTATCACAAGGTCAATTTTTTTTCTAAAAAATGTTTAATCCGTATCATACAAAGGTTGGTAAGAATGGTGCGTACACTGGTTTTGAAATTGCCGATGTCGTGCGAGTACCTCGCCGGGAAGCCGGCCATCTCCCTGGCGCGGTAGTCCTCCTGCACCGCCTGCAGCATGTCTTGCTCCGGCGGGAGCGCCGCCGTGCCGGACAGAACCCGCGCGATCCATCTGGCCTGCGCCTCCAGGAACCACGGCACGAACACCTTCATCGGTATTCCCACGAACGACAGCGACGGCGCCAGCGCCGGCGGGAAGGTGTGCTCGAACAGGGGGCCCACGCGGTTGTCGTCCACGGTGACCACCCCTCCCGTGTCGAGGAACGGGAACGAGTACAGGTACCCGGTGCTGTAGATGAAGGTGTCGGCGACGACGGACGAGCCGTCGGCGAACACCACCCGCCCGTCCTCGCACAGGCGGTGCACCTGCGGGTGCAGGTGCATGTCGGAGTGGTTGGCGAGGATCTTGGACACCGCCGGCGTCGTGGCGTCCCCCACGGTCTTGGCTGAGAGGTTAACCTCCTTGGCGACACCGGAGAGATCCAGGGCGATGTCCAGGCCGCTGTCCCCGCAGCCGACGATCACCACTGTCTGCGCTCCGTCGCCGGAGACGAAGACTATTGTCAGGCTGCCAAGCAAGCAGAGCATAAATAATGAATGGCTTTTGCTGTGGATTCTTCCTCCGTACCTCGTCGCGGTAGGGGTCCGGCACCCGGTAGGAGTGGCTGTGCAGTTGCCGCCGGCTCCATTCCCCCATTCCTGATCGAGATCGATCGAGCAGGCGAGAGTTGGTTTATTTGCAAATGTAATACTATGTAGTGAGCAGTTGGATTATATTGGTTTAGGTACCTTGTATCTTGGGCAATCTTGGCTGCGAATAATGGCCGTTGGCGACGACGACGGCGTCGAACACCTCCTCGGCGGCCACCCCGTCCTCGTTGCCGTCCGGCTGGACGTGTACGGATCTCACCAGCCATTTGACGTCGCCGCCGGAGGCTTCACGTGGCGCCGGCGCCGCCATGGCGACGCGCACGACGCGGGTGTTGAGCCTGACGGCGTCGGCGAGCCCGAACGCGGCGCAGAAGTCCTTGAGGTAGCAGTACACCTCGCGGCGTCCCGGGAAGCGGCGCGCGTCGCGACCGGCGGCGCCGGGCCTGGGCACGAACTGGAAGTCGGAGAAGCCCATGGTCTCGCGCGTGCTGAGCAGCCGCACGGACGCGTACATGCTGCTGTGCACATTCACCGGCACCGCGGCTCCGAGCGGGTCGTCGGCGTCGGTCCGAGGGTCGTAGAGCCACTGCCCGCCGATGTCGCCGCACTGCTCCAGGACCGTGACGGCGAGGCCCTCGCGCCGCAGCTCGCGCGCCGCCGCCAGCCCGGACATGCCCGCGCCGACGACGCATACCTTCTTGGGCTCAGCAGGCGGCCTCATGCTGGCCATGTCCATGACGATGGATCCAGGCATGCGCCCTGGACGTTCATCTATATTATGTACACTGTCGTAGTAGGTCCAAACTAGGATTAATTTGTTGCCCACGCGCAGCGCGAGCTTAAGAATAGGTTATTTTAATGTAATATTGTAATGTCTACCTAACTAAGGTGTACATCATGTTTTGCTCTAGTGATTTGCTAGGTGCACTTTTTCCCTTGGAGAGGAATAGATGCTACACCCAACCCACCTGAGGACAAAAGAAATTGCACTCTAACAGCTAAGTGCTCCATCTAGTTCATATAAATTATTTGAGAATTGAGATGCGCGATGAAGATAGCTGAAGTGTCCGTGCTACCCTCATTCATTAAGATGCGCGATGAATTGAGATCACGTCCCCGTCGCAGCTTCACCAGCCAGGGGCTAAGTGGCTAACACATTAAGGAACTGTTTGGTAAGACTTCTCCCAAAATGCCAAAACAGACTTTGCCTGTGTAGTTAAAATTGGTGAAGTAAAAAAAAAAACTGATTTCACTCGACTTCTAGTTCATTTTAGCTCTAATTTACAAAATAGCTTTACAAGATAGCCGAAATATACCCGCTAAATAGGACCTAAGATTGCTCACACTGCAGGAAACAGGAAGACCAATGTCGTTCTTACCGGTGACCTCACTTCCGCATCCTAGTATCACTGTTCTGTTCAGAAGGCAAAGCCCCACAGTCTACTGCAGTGATCGATCCTGCAGGAGAATGGTTGGGACTATATGCGAGACACCATGTCAATACGTAAATAAATAGTCTAGGTAAAAATAATTATGGATGTCAAGATGAAGGTAAATAGCCATTATGCAAGGGGATCCCAGTTTATGGAGGCCGAGCTGAACAAAAAACAACTAGGGACTACACGTGCTCAGGAAAAGCGGAAGTGCATTATTGGTGTTCATGAGGAAGACACCACGACAAAAACAACTTAACATATATGATGTAGATGTAGGTCATCATTGTTTGCCAAGAAAAAAAATATTTATTATTAGGATAATTAACATGACAGTTTGAAGTCATACTCATACCGGTTGTGTTATTGGCACAACCTACTTTTTAGTTTTATGTGCGTGGTTGATATTGAAGAGAAATCTATTACGGAAGTGTCTACTGCTAACCCGGATATTTCTTAGTCCACAATCACCCGGGTGATTTGAAGGTGAAAAACACCCTGTTTTGAGAGAAAAAAAAATCCAGATGCTACAAATACATCTGTCGCCTGAAAATTATGACCCTAGGATACTGATCAGACGATGCAGAAAGAAAACAACTACGCTGAGCACATATTAACCAAACTGATGAAGAAAAGACAAGGAAAAATAAAATGCAAAAATACATCTGAAAATGCTGAGCAAAATTAAAAACTGAAACAAATTTTTTCTATAGTCAGCCAGATAACAAATTATTTCTAACCATGAGAAACCCCTCAAATGCAAAAATACAAATCAGATTTACATGACAAAATTAAACAAGATTTACATGACAAGATTGAACAAACTACATGCACTAAAGCACTGTAAATTAATGAAATTCAATGTAATAGTCCGATTTCTAGCAGATTTCAAACTGTAATGAAATGCTAAAACACATTACATTCTGACAGATTTCTTCATACATATTTTTTTCAACCGGAGACTTGAATAATAAAAAGGAAAACCACATATGGCATCTTATCATTCTTCAAATTTGCATAAAAGTCAGCCATACTTATAAAACAAGTTCAGCCATAATATTCAGACATCATTTCAATAACTGATTATAAAACAAGTTCTTAAAATATTCAGCCATACTTAAAGATGTTCATAAACCATCATTCCAATACTCTAGACATATGGATGTAGCATCTTGCAATTTGCATATTACACACATCAAAAGAAAGCTTGATGCTACATCTAGTTAACTACAGATATATATTGTCCAAAGCAAAAGACAACAAAATGCAACATCCAGATTTAGAGACATATTTGGTTGCTGCATGTCCTTAATCAGATATTTCTGGAACACTTCTTCATACCCACCTCAAAACCTTGAGATGCTGATTGCAATCTTCATAGAATGGAATTTTCTTCACACTCCTCACCAGGTCAAAGAAGATCTTCTCTTGCCCAACTTCAACATAGCGACCATGAATGCCTTGTGCAATCTGACTATCTGGGCAAAGAATAAAACCAAACCTGCGACCTAAACAATAGAAAATTGTTAAAAACTCAGGACAAATAAATTTGTTTTGCCAAACCAAACTCTGAAAATTGGTAAATAACGGAAGATTACCTGGATCAACTGCAACCTTGAACCTTGGAAGATTGTTATGACCAACCAGACTCTCCAAAGCATGGACTATTGTCATCCACCTGTTCCTGTTCGCATCAGTTTGTGACCAAGCTAAAACCAGACAGTCCTGAGGACCATCAGTGATACCAAAGTAGCACAAATTTTCACAAGTCACAGGAACTTCTTCCCTTGCAAACGCGTGAAAAGAAAGATAACAATGCTGCAACAAATGTAAAGTGTGAAAATTCTAGAAGAACATGTGCAAGAGCTAAGATAACAAATTCAACAGGAGGAAAAACCTAAAATCATATTAGAGCATGACCAATGGAAGAGTCTAGCAAAATCAAAATTCAATGTATTTACAAAAACTTAAAATTACACATTATACGAATTGAAATTACAGTAATACTAACACTGTAAGTTACTTACTAATATAGTGTAAATAATCAAGAATCCTAATGTATATGGAATTATGAATGTATATGGCATGCTAATGTAAATGGATAAACAAAATTTTACCTATAGACACTTATAGAACAAATTTAGACCTTTTGATAAAGCAAAACCCTCATATTAAAACAAAACCACTGCATCACTGAATTTAGAATAAGTGCATGACAAAATGGAAGATAACAAATTGAACAATAGCATAAAGCATTATAACAGCTAAGATAATAGTAGCATAAACTTCCTGTCCTTTACAATTGTGGAAAGCTGAAACAGATTAACAAGAACTCTGCAAATGTGCACTAGCTACAAACATTTGCAATTGCAAAAAGCCTCATATAAACAGCTAAGATAAGAAACTCACCAGTAGTATAAAAAATATTAACAAGGAAAAGAAAATTAAACAGCTAAACAGATTTTCTCTATGGTTAGCCAAAGAACAAATAATTTTTGGTTAGTGGAAACCCTAAAGATGCAAACACAGTATGCAAATTTACACAGATTAAAAACTACAGAATATACAAATTGAAATTACAGTAACAATGTCATTGTAAATCATTAAGAAATCTAATGTATATGGAATTACAATAACACTATGTATAGTTAGTCGGATAACAAATTTATTTTTTCTATGAGAAACCCCTCAAATGCAAAAGTACCATTCAAATTTGAAAATTAAAAATTTTAACTCGTTTACGTGATATTTTTATACAATTGACAGGCACTAAAGCGCTATAAATTAATGAAGTTTAAACTATAAATGATATAGATGACTAAACTAAAATAATCTAAGTATATGTCTAATGATATCTAACTGGTGGCATATAAACTTATGAATAGATTGGATGGCAGATATATTGATACAGATAAAAGTCAAAAATTTACATAGATATATTGACACTATATGAATTTTTTGTATAGTTAGTGAAGGCACAAATAAATTTTTACTATTAGAAACCCCTAAATAGTTAATGATCTATGAATAATGCATCACTGATCTATGAACAATGCATACAAATAAATAGTTAATGATGACTAAAATATATTACTAGAATCAGACTTACTGGAACATATCAAGTTAGGGTTTCCTGGAACATATCAAGTTACTGAAATATATCAAGTTAGTGGAATCAGACTTACTGGAACAATGCATAAAATACATCACTAGAATCAGACTTAATATTACTTACAGGAGCATACATCTATAGATTTACTGGAACATATCAAGTTAGGTTTTTAACACTGTAACTCATACATGTAGCACTAAAATATGATGAAATCAAAAGAACTGAAAATATTAAAGAAGATATTAGCAAAGAACGTACCGGTGGGATCATCTTGGAAAACTTGAGAACCTAACAATTGAAAAAGAATGCAGATTAGATATCTGAGAAACTCAAGTACATAATATGTAACCAAACAAACCCACAAAAAACCCTAACTTGAACCTGGATTAGATAAACAGAAACCTAAGATGAACCTGTCTGTGTCTTCAGCAACTACAACAGGAAAAACCCAACTCAGCAAATGGAGATAGAACAAGGAGAGGAAAAGAAGAGTTTTAGATGGAATCAAAGATTTTGAAGCAAGAAAAAGAAAGGGAAGAGAAGAGAAGGGAAAAGTTACCTTGTGTTCTTCGGCTTCTCCAAAGAACAGCCAAGAAGACAGAATGGTGGCGTCAGAGGAGAAGGAATGAAATGTGTAGGCAGGGAACCGGTAGATATGCAGCCGCGGGAGTTAATTCGGCGCGTCTTTTGAGAAGTTGGAAAAAAAGAGACAAGCAGAAGTTGGAACAACCGGGAGGCCATGGGTCACCATGGGAGGCCATGGATCAAGTTTTCAGCTGGGAAGGCCATGGGCAAAAAAACTGACAGACTTATGGGCCAAAAAAACAACTAATTCAATGAAACGAGAAGGAAGCCCAAAGAAAGAACAAATCGGATACGGCCCAGAGAACACCTTGCACGGACACAATCACAAATTCAACGGTGGAAAACAAGGGTAAAAGAGGAAAGATAAAATAGGAAGCAAACTTGACAGCTAAGCAGCTTCTTCTCCTGCAGACGTGCTCCTTCAGAGCTCGTAGCAGATCGGGAGATTCAAAACAAGAAGCAAAAATAAGATAATGGTGACCCGAAAGGAAGGAGATAGCAATAGGAAAAGACTCAACATATCAGGAATTGCACAGGTAAGCAGATGAATTACTTGATCTCGTTTGCCTTCTGAAATCCTTGGATAAGTTTCTGGATCTGAATCTTTTGAGCAATTTTTTGACAACTGAAAAATAAATACAGAGTAGATGTACACAAAGTTGTACACAGAGTAGATGAATCTTTTGAGCAAGTTGTACATGTAAAATTATTTACTAACAAAGTGCAATGTAACATTTGATGAAACAGGAAGAAGAAAGGCAGAGTAGATGCAAATTTCAATCAAACTCATCGAAAAATTATGGCTCCAAGAACACAACAAATTCAGGGGTGGATTATACAGAACAGGTACATCAATATGACTAGATTCTATTCACTATTGTTAACACATAATTGAAAATGAAAGATAAATAACAGATGAAAGATCATAGTTGAATGTATATCTGAATATGATAAATATGGAATTATATCTGAATAGGACAACAAAGAGAAAAAGATGTTAAGTTGCTTCTATGGATAACATTGATATCATAAATTTTACAAATGCCTTGAACAACTAACCTTTGTGCTTTAACTTTAGGAAGAACGAGGGCAAGATAAAGGCAAACATGGTACCCTACATGTATCAGAAGAAAATTAGCAACTACAAATACATGATGGAGCCGGAGCTTCACAAGTAAAGCAAATATACTTTACTAAAATCTAGATATAAAGATTAATGAATTACATTAATACACAGTGAATCAATTGTCAAGTTGACAGAGTTGATGAAAGAGAAAATTATCATTACTATATGAACACAATGCTTAGCATTGAACATGTATTATTTTATTATAAACAAGTACATTTAAAGTAATTTATACAAGAACAAAATATGTTGAAAATAAAATTCTAACAACTAAATGATTTGCATTGATCAAAATAGGGAACATACACTGGATTATTGATGGAACAAATCGGGAACTCACAGGAGATGACAGCATATGATGATTCTCAATAGCAATATTTAGAAATAGTTATCTTAACAAAATTAATTACAAATGTATGGAAATATATTTTTACAACTTCTATTAACTAAAAGTATGATGCTATGATAGGAACAAAGTACATCATTCATGGATTTGTTGACTGGAAACTATCGATTCGAGGTACAAATATATCAACTTATATTCAGATTAGGACTTGAGACATGAAAAATGAGTTTCATACTCAATATATTTTTCTTCTTGCATAAACAAGAAATACGACTGCCAGATGAACTTTTACAAAACCCAATGGATGATGACAATGAACAAGTTGTGGTAAATCAGAATTGAGACATTGAAGAAATATATTCTTAACATCAAAGTATAGGAGGACTTACTAAAATTTAATTTTGAATGTAGATTACCATGATTAGCTTGCCCAGTGAAGACGATATGACAAATATAGAAGCAGCCAAGGAAACAAGTTTAGAAGTAAAAAGGTGAATTTATTTATTTTTATGTGTACTTATAACAGAATTATGAAATGAAAAGTACTTACAAACACAGGAAAATGAAGGAAGAAACCAAGCAATTGAAGAATTCAGTGCACAACCCTGCAATGAAACATCAGATTGCATAATAAAAAATAATGATGTAAGAAACGACGTATGGAAGGTTGAAGAGTGTGTGTGTATACATGCATATAATAAAACAAAATTATGAACAATTACAATATTTACCTTCTCTGTTGCAATTTGCAGAATTCAGTGCTGAGCAATCTGAATGAAGGTTCATCTAATAGTGAGGATACCAACTTGAGGGAGGAATTGTTCCTAAACATGGATGTTGAACAGGTAAGAATTAAATTCGAAATTGATATTTCTAGACTGCAGAAAACGGGTTCAGTAAGAAAAACTAAAAAAACTAAGAAAATTTACTGGTACAACAATTAGAAAATGGAGAAGAACATATAAATGCACAAAGAGAAGGTGCAGAGAACAAGGAAATCATTGAGGAAGAAGCTAATGAAAGCCAAGAACTTACTAAAGAATAGGTTGATAAATTTTTACGCAATGAGCAGCTAGCATCATCAAAAGGAAATAATGCAGATATAGATAGCAAATACACACCGCAAATAGGTATGCAGTTCAAAAATAGGGAAGATCCTCACCACTTCTTATTCTTTTATGGGTTCCTAGCTGGCTTTAAAGTAGTGACAACACATATATATAGAACATCTAGCAGAAAAAGAAATAATGAAGTTTACAAGGTGGAAATGAAATGTCACCGCTATGGAAAAGAGTTAGATCAGAAGCAGAATGAAGAAGAACCAGAACAAGAACCAATGCCAGTTGATGATGAACCCAATGAAGCAAATGCAGAAGAAGTTGAGAAAAGGAACACAAATGTGCAGATCAGAACTAACTGTCCAGTTGTTATGGTGGTGAAAGAGCAGAATGGGATTTGGAGAGTGATAAGGCTTCACCTTGATCACAACCATAAGTTGAGTCCAGGAAATAGAAATCAACTATTCAGCGGCAGGAAATACATGACAGATATGGAAAAAGCCATGATCCGAACATTGAATGACAACAATATCCCAACCAGGAAGATGATTGCAATTCTATCATATCTGAGAGGAGGTATCCTAGCTCTACCATACAAAAACAAGGATGTAGCAACCTACAGGACCAAAATCAACAAGGAAGTGAAAGGCAACGACATGAAAAAAGCTTTGGAATACTTCAGACAGAGAAAATCTGAAGATCCAACATTCTTCTATGAGTTCAGTTTTGATGAAGAAAAGAAAGTGAAAAATATATTCTGGAGGGAAGGATGTTCATTGAAGTACTATGCAGAATATGGAGACTGTGTGAGCTTTGATGCTACTTACATGACAAACAGATATAATCTACCATTTGCACCATTTGTTGGGGTCACAAGACATGGCCATACCTGCATGTTTGGTTGTGCATTCATTTCAGATGAATCAACTCTTTCCTTTGCTTGGATATTTGAAACATTCCTCAAATCAATGGGAGGCAAACAACCAAAAACAATAATTACAGATCAAGATAAAGCTATGAAGGCTGCCATAAAGATGATGTTTCCAAACATAGTTCATAGAAATTGCTTCTTCCACATCAAGTACAAGTGCTACAACAAAAATGGGATACAATTAGCAAAGAAGAAAGGGCTTGTACAGGAGTTTGAGGATATTGTGAACAACTTATTGACAAAACAAGAATTTGAGTTTCTATGACAGAGGATGATTAAAGATTATAGTTTGCAAGACAACAAATACTTGAACAAGATGTGGGAAGATAGAGCAAATTTCATACCTGTGTGGTTCAAGGATAACTTCTATCCATTCCTACAAAGCACAAGAAGAAGTGAGGGAAGTAATGCAAGGTTGAAAGAAAATGTAGGACTGACTTACAGCATAATCAATTTCTTAAAGGAGTTCCAAAGAATGGTAGATGCAACAAACATTAGGGAAGATGTGGAAGACAAGTATAGCAAGGAGAAAAGACCTAAACAACTATTGCATGGCTACAATGTAGAAAAACAAGCTAGTGAGCTATATAATAGAAACATTTTCAAGAAGTTTCAGTACCAACTTCAAATAACAGAGAGGCTGAAATTCAAGGAGATAGAGAAGGGAAAGTGCTTTGAAGTTTGACAAAAACTAACCAGATATACAAACCACACAGAATTAGAAAATATGTTGTGTTGACTAACCTGACAGAAGGAAGACAAGAATTTAGCTGCATTTGTGGGAAGTTCAACAAAGATGGGATATTATGTGCACACATCCTTAAAGTTATTCTGGAGGAGAAAATAAATCAGTTACCAGAAAAATATATAATAGACAGATGGAGGAAGAAGGACAATAAAATAAATTTGCAACTACGAGAAGAGGTTCCTAAAACAAATGAGATGCTGAGGTTCTAACATACTGTCAAGAAAATCAGTACAAATTAATTCAAAGGCATCAAAGAATGAAGAGGCAATGCAGTACCTTTCTGCGGAATTGGACAGGATAAACTACAACCTTGATTTGATCCTATCAGGTTCAGAGATAGGAGCAGCTTTATGTGGGTCAGTACAGGGGGTAGATAATGATGAGGGGCAGAGCAGCGCTGCAAACTTGGATGGAATTACAAGCACAAGTTAAGCAAAAGGGAAGACCAGCTCTACCAAAAAGACTAAAACCACTAATTGAAGAAATCAAGCAAAAGATTATAAGGCAAGAAAATAAGAAAATTGTCAAAGCAAAAAAGACAGGAGGTAAGCATTATGAATGAACAAATAATTTTTGAAATTAAAATAAATTAATATCAGCTATATATGAAAATGATTAACTATTTTTTTTCTCAGGTCCAAAGTCAAATACTAATAAGAAAATGAAGACAATGAAAGTGAAAGAAGGCAATGAGGAGGTTGTTTCTGCATGAGGAGGCAATGAAAGTGAAAGAAGGAATATTTTGATCCGAAAAAAACTTGAAATTTTGTTTTGTATTAATTTTAGCACCACAATTACAGCATGTATATGAACAAATCCATTACAGCATGGATGTGAACAAATCCAGAATTACTCTACTATTTGAGAACAAGCAGACTATATAGTTATATATTGCATGTTGTTGGACAATATGTTGAGTGTCTCCCTGCATGTGAAGAAAGGGAACTTTATAAACAAAAAATGTTTCTATAATTTAATTAATAAAAAAACATGTCTTACAACTAAATAAATGATAAATATAGTAATTACCTTAAACATCATATTCAAGAACACGACTCTTCATTCCAGAATTACCAGGGACGAAGATAAGATCATTTGCAATTTTGACTCTAATGCTTGGAATATCTGTAGAGTTAAAGACTTTGCACAGAACAGACCTAGGCGACTTCCAATGCTCGAGAAACATCATAGCATATATTCTAGAATCAACACTATGAATAAAAAGTTTGGAAAATATATAAAAATAATCAATGATTGAAAATCTTGATGCAGATTAACAGATGTACAGAAAAAAATGACAACATCAGAAAAAATTACAAAACATAATAATAATATTGATAGTAACTCCAACACTGTAACTGAGTGAACTTAAAACTGTAAATGCTAAAGCAAACCAATTCAGTTTTAAGTAAAATGAGAAGTACCAATAAAGGAAACCTAATAAAAATATATATGTGCAATTAATAGGGTAAAGGATAGGTAGCTAAATTAGGATATATGAAAACATCAGTGAAGTAGTGTTACCCCTGTATATAAATAGCAAAACCAAGCACACCAGAATTGTATTCAAACTATTAGATTTGAACAAATTAATTTATTTGTCTTTAAAATGATATACTTTAAAATTTTACAAAGACTGAAGCAAAGTAAATAAAAGGTACTGTTGGTCTAAAAATTAGTACATGAAATGAAATTAATTGACAAAAAAAGAACCATACGTGTTGTACAGTGGTTGCTGAGGAACAAGAGGAACACAATATCATATTCATCAAAATTCATATTCACTTGAACATACCGATCCCAATAAAGCTGAAATGTTGGAACCTAAATAATGGAAAGGAAATACATTTATTAGAAATTGTATTTTGAGTTATTAATAGTAAGAAAATAAAAACCAACTGAAACTATTTCAAGAAATTCATGATCTTTATGGTGTAGGAATCAAGAAAAACAAAATTATGATCTTTGATATTGACCACAAAGACAAACCAATGGTTGTTGTAGAGAGTTGGGAAAAAGAGCTGAGAAGACAAAATCAAAAGACAGTGAGCTTAAGAATTGTAAAAAAGAAATTATAGCAGAATATAATAAACATATATTTAAAAAATATACATTGTTTGAATGATGCCGAGGTCGATGGATTGATGATCATTTGAAAGGTCGAGCCAAAATTTTCTCATTCACCTGTTCCGATTCTTTTAACAGATTTTCCTATAATTGGGAAAAAAACTTATGTTAAAGAAGCATAAAATTCTAAAGAAATATAACAAAGAGTAGAAAATTTAAATGCATACTCACACCAATGTTGGCAAAGAAATGTGATTTTGAAGTATCAGAAGTACCGGTGGACTTCACATAGAGACTGTAGCAATATGTTGATATGATAAAAGGATTTACAAAACCTCCAGGCTTTAAGGACTCTCCAAGAGATAAGAAAGCACATCTAACTTTCCCAAGACATACAACATCCTCACTAATGTATAAAAGAAACATAGATTAATAAATAAATTACTGGATCATAGAAATAAATGAATTAATTAGTATGATACAGAAAAACTGATACAGGAAAAAACATACTTGCTGAACTTAGAAGAAGCCAATGAGCAAAGAGATTTATAATTCTTCAACTTTGAATTTGAAACAGAAATCTTTTGCTTGGCAGTTTGAAATTCTCCATGAAATAAAGTAGACGGCTTTACAACCCTTCTAGGACCATGCAAAGGTAATTTGCCACCAGTAGGGGAATCTCTTGAAAGATAAGGCTGACGAGCAGAAGGCTTGTCACTGCTTGATTCAGGTCCATGGAAATCAGAATCAACAACGCGAATTGGTGTCCTCAAAGAGGCACCAGAAGCACAAAACTTCAAATTGCACATCTCATCTAATTTTCTTATCATGTCACGAACATTTTGAGTTAATGTTTTTTCACCAAGTACTTTGATTTCTAGAGATTCCTAGAAGAGAATGGAACATAATAAAAAATTAAATTTAAGAACTATTGAATGAACCATGAAATCAAAATATTACTTGTGCTATGAAAAAAACTAATAAGAACAAAAAAAAATACATGATACATATTAAAAAATTAAAGGAGAAAAGTAATTGTAAATTTAGTATGAATCAATTGTAAATAACGATCAGTGACCATACATTTGAATTTTGAATCAAAGAAATAGAGTGAAAGCTCACATTACACTTGTTCGACAACTGAGAATGCTTCTGAGATAATTTTGGAGTAACCCTTAGCAGGGTACCCTAAAAAAATAAAATGATAGATGAGCTCATAAACATATGTAAATATGAGATGAAAAACCATCAAGTGTAGATAGAAAACTTAGACTCTGGATCAGCAAAGGTGAGTTGTTAAAAAGACCTTTATTGCTCTAGAAAAATTAAATATTAACTTAGTATTATAAAAAAATAGAATGGAAAATACAATTACTGATATGCATGAATAATAAAAAAAGTAAACAAAATAAGAGATGAGTATAATATCAGAAATAGCTTGAAAGCAAAAATGAAGAACATATACCTTATCAGATTTGGATCTTGAAAATGGAGAAAAGGAACCTGATAAATCATCTTCTTCACCATCATCAAGAGGTATAACATCATTGACAAACAAATTAGAAAAATTTCTCAACAGTGGCTTGGATTTTGAATTGGTCAGGGGCAAATCAACATTAGAAATATCAGAAAGAGGTTCTCGTACAGAAGCTATGTCTGTTTGAGTGACACATTTTTCAGAATCATTCAGCCTACACCTGGGTTTCTTATAAATAGGATCTGATAAAAAAACATACCTATAAGAAAAGAGTACATAAAAAAAGTTATGAAAATTAATAAAATGGAAAAATAATGAGGTAGATGCATACGATCTTTTGGATATCCACTTGCGGGCATAACAAATGATTTGTTTTTCTATATTCCAGTAGATGTAGTATGCTTTTGCAACTTTTCCATAACTCTATCAACTTGTTCCTGATTAGGCTGAAGGTAAACAAAACAATGACTAAAACCAATAGGGATTTTGTAAATAAAAAAATAAAATAAGAAATAGAATATAAATTGGACCTTGTGGGAATTGAAATTTGATGAAGATGGTAAAATATTTTCTTTGGTTGGAGCAATAGCATCATTGGATGATTTCAAACAAGATTTTAGGACAATAGGAGAAATCTGAAAAAATAGAAAAAAAGAGAATTTAGTAAAATGATATGTAATTACTATTTGTTGGAAACAATAACTTGTGAATAATGAACCTGTTTATTGTTAGAATAAGGATTAAACTCCTTAGATTGAGTAAGAAGTAGACCACCTTCATAATCAAAATCATCAAGAGAGCCATGAGCTGTAATTGGAAATTAAGGTAGAAAATTGTATTAGCTATGTATATAACTTAACAGCAATAAAGAGAATAGGCAGCATATTAAAAAATAGGAGAAGAAGAGAACACCTGTAGTATTGTCAAAATTCATAAGATTTTTTGTGAGGAGCAGTTTGAGTTATTTGGATTACTATTTTTCAGAGAAGAAACTTGGGGAGAAGCAGAAGCAGATTCATGAGGATATTCAGTAACAAGTTTGAGAACTTCCAAAACTATATTTTTTTATTCTAGATTCAACACTTGAAGCATGTTGCAGGAGCTTCGTGAAGAAATTGATGTGACATCCAAATTGACCTGCAATCCTAAATTGAAGGTATGCTTTTCAATGGCTTTGCAAATTGACGTCTTTAAATCAGTTGGAAGCTTACATCCAGAAACAGAATTAATCTTCTCCAAAAATTCAGAATCATCGGATATAGATGATTTAGAATTGAGAAGATGAATACTCTGCAGAGCATAAGAAAATAGTCATAAATAGACAAAAAAATTTTGACTTCGTAGGAACAATCTAGAGATAGGAGGTTCCAAACCTTTACATAACAGGTTTCAGAAAAGTCCAGAATTGGCCTAAAACCATAAACACCTGGAGATTTTAAGTCAAAATTAGAATAAGTTTGTATCATATTGCCTTTCCAAACAGTGATCCTAGGCAAAGTATCATCAACACATCGGAAACCAAAATCAACATGATCAAAATACATTACCTGGAATAACAAATAAAGAAAAATGGTATATAAATATTGATTTCTCTCACTAAATACTGATATAGAATAGGTAGTTGCAGAATAAAGAAAAACTTACAGCTAGGTAATAGAGACATCCACCAAGTGTTCCTGGTTGTTTACCAGCTTTAGTTTTACCCTCATTGAAAGTTTTAATGTGCTTAAGCAACCAGCTTAAAATATATCCACACCAATCCAACTCTTTGTAGTTGCTAATATCATCAAAAATACCAAAATATTTCTGACTTGGTATCAAAGAAGCATTGGAACATAGAAAGGAATTCAAAGCAATCAGGATGAAACAAATAAATGTGTCCTCATCAAACATAACTTCTTCTTTACTTTGAAGTTTGTTGGTAAAAAATTCAACACTAGGGATAGATTCCTTGTTAAACTTCTTCAAAACAACTGACTTGCCATTAGCTATATCAGTTGGAAAAGATCTCCCACCGAGTGGTATTCCAAGAATATTATGCATAGACTCCTTAGTGAGAGAAATGATTTTACCATTAACAACAATAACACCAGATTTATAATCAACAAGTCTTGCTACCCACTTGACAAAGTTGTTTGGAACAAAGCACTTGTCGAATAGCAAAAGAGATCCAAATCCATAATTTTCAATAACCTTCCTCTGATTAGAAGTCAAATTCTTAATAACCTTAGCAAAACCAGTTACTGAGAATCAAGTGAAAGCATATTTTGGCTTCTTGACATACTTTTTATTGATAAGCTACAATGGTGTATAATTACATAAATTAGGAGCTGGAGGTGCAGAATAGTATAATGAACATGTAAGATAATAAATAAGGCAAATGATACATACCTAGTTAGTCAATTTACTCTTCATTTTGTTTTGCAACATCTTAAATTTCTTGTACTGAATTTACAAAAAAAGAAAGTCATGATATAGCAAGTTAGATGAAAATTGAAGCTGCAAACAAAAAGGTTCAAATGCTTACATCAGCTATCACTTCTTGGTATAGATGGATGTTAAAGTCATTTTGATCATCACTTGAAATAGTATCCTAAAAAAATTCATGTGCAAAATTAAGAAGCAAAATTAATATAATAAAAATACTTAAATATATAAATCAGCTAACTAAATTAAATGTAACAGAAATAGGAAACAATGTAATCCACAATGAAACAATGCACTAAGAGATTAAAAAAACTAACTAATGAAGTAAAAAAAGCTTACATCAGAATGATTAGATTCATCATCAGTATCATCAGCGCTAGAAACCTCAATATATTGTGCTTCAGGTAAGTTCCCTTAAAAAATATGGGTATCATCATCTTCATCAGATTCACTAGAGATAAAATCATGTACACCTCTATGCCTCTTACCGGCCATCTACTTAACAAAGATAAGGACATATGTCATCAAATAACAATAAACATTAGCTAAAAAGTTTACAAGAAACAATGTTAACTAAGAAGTCAAAACTCAAGGGAAATAATGAATATCATGGCACTACAATTACTTATGATCGATGCTCAGGATAGACATTCACCAGGACAATGGATGAGATACAAAAGTTCAACATCATGTAACTAAATCACAAAAAAACATAT
This sequence comes from Setaria italica, assembly GCF_000263155.2. Lineage (NCBI taxonomy): Eukaryota > Viridiplantae > Streptophyta > Magnoliopsida > Poales > Poaceae > Setaria > Setaria italica. Next base: position 5,826,756 of record NC_028451.1, on the reverse strand, counting down.
TACCACAAATGCAAACCCTAAAACAAAGGAGCCGAGATAAATCAAATATTCAAACTTCACAGAAACAAAGGAGCCAAAATTTGACATACTTAACCTCAAAAGGGGATAAAACGAAGAGGGAAAACGGCAAGGGAAATCGAAAATCAAGCAACACTAAAGGGAATAAATCAAGAGTTCATCCAAATTCACGCGACAAACAAGCAACACTGGAGGAAAAAAACATTGAAATGCGTATATAAATCGAAGCGAAAGAGGGCGAATCCACTAACATCGGGAACTTGCCTGAAGAGAGCAAAACAGAGAGGGCAAATGAAATCCAGTAAAAACAAAGGAGAAAAACAGCAACTCATCCAAAAATCACAAAACAAAAACGCATAGGAATTGATGAATCAAAGGGGAAAGGGACGAATCGACTCACATCGCGTCATTGCATACAGAATGGAAAAATATAGAGGAAAATTGAAATCCAACAAATCAGGAGCAAATCAGCAGCTCATACAAAAGATCACACAACAAATAAGCAGGGGATCGATGAATCGAAGGGGGAAGAGCCGAATCGCCTTACCTCTAGACCTCCTGGCGAGCGCACCAACAGAAAAAGTGAGAGAGGAAAAGTGGAAGAATGCTTCAGACAAGCAGACAACGGGCAAATAAACAAAACGCGCGGTTAAATTACTCTCCAGGACAGCCTGTCAAGTGGGACCACGATATCAGCGAGACAAAAAAAACAACACCGCAGAGCAGACCAATCAGCAGATCGGACGGAGCAAATCTAACAAAACAGCAGATTGGCCAGCGCCAAAATAGGGTGACGGGAGAGCCAGAAACACCCGGGTAATGTATAGCTTTTCCCATCTATTAACACGTGATTAGTCTCTATCCACGTGATTACTTGCATCCTACCATTAATTTCCATGGTTACTTACATTTTAATACCACTCTATCTAAAAATCTTGTTGAGTGCCAAATGCAACAATAACATACACAAAATCGGCGCATGCGATCCACGAGCTTTAAAAAAAAAAACAAAGCTTATACCTAGCTACTGTCCCGAACACAATTCTGATAAAATGTCAGAGGCAATAGTTGCATGCATGTGTGAATCCATCAATCTCGTGGATCGATATGGCTACGGACAGGCCCAAGGAGAAGGTGTGCGTCGTCGGCGCGGGCATGTCCGGGCTGGCGGCAGCGCGCGAGCTGCGGCGCGAAGGCCTCGAAGTCACGGTGATGGAGCAGCGCGGCGACGTCGGCGGGCAGTGGCTCTACGACCCGCGCACCGACGCCGACGACCCGCTCGGGGCCACGGCGCCGGTGAAGGTGCACGGCAGCGTGTACGCGTCGGTGCGGCTGATCAGCCCGCGCGAGTGCATGGGCCTCTCCAACTTCCAGTTCGTGCCCAGGCCCGGCCGCGACGCCCGCCGCTTCCCGGGCCACCGCGAGGTCTACTGGTACCTCAAGGACTTCTGCGCCGCGTTCGGGCTCGAGGACGCCGTCAGGCTCAACACCCGCGTCGTGCGCGTCGCCATGGCGCCGCCGCGCGAGGCTTGCAGTGGCGACTTGAAATGGCTGGTGAGATCCGTGCACGTCGAGCCGAACGGCAGTGAAGACGGGGTGGCCGTGGAGGAGGTGTTCGACGCCGTGGTCGTCGCCAGCGGCCATTACTCGCAGCCACGGCTGCCAAGCATTAAAGGAATGGAGTCCTGGCGGCGGCGGCAGCTGCACACCCACTCGTACCGTGAGCCGGAGCCCTTCCGCGGCGAGGTGGTGGTGGTGGTGGTGGTCGGCTGCGGCGCGAGTGGCCTGGACATCGCGATGGAGCTCTGCGGCGTCGCCAACGAGGTCTACCTCGCGGCCAAGTCCGTGGAGGACGCCGCGAGGCCGCCGCCGGCGGTGTCGAAGATGCTGGCCAACCACGCCGACATCCGGCTGCACCCGCCGGTGGACCAGCTGTGCGACGACGGCACGACGGTGGCGTTCGCCGACGGCTCCCGCGCCGCCGCTGACGCCGTCATCTACTGCACCGGGTACAGGTACTCGTTCCCGTTCCTGGACACGGGCGGGATTGTCGCCGTCGACGACGGCAACCGCGTCGGCCCGCTGTACGAGCACACGTTCCCGCCGGCGCTGGCGCCGTCGCTGTCGTTCGTCGGCGTGCCGATGTGGGTGTTCGCGCCGTGGTTCTTCGAGGCGCAGGCGAGGTGGGTCGCCCTGGTACTCTCGGGAAAGGCGGCGCTGCTGCCGGAGGAGGAGATGCTGCGGGCGTTGCACGAGGACTACCGCGCCAGGGAGATCGCTGGCGTGCCGGCCTACCACGCGCACGCCATCACCGCCGTCGATTGAAGTGTATTGCATTCTGCATTTCTGCTACGAGTCACTGATGACGACGACTAGCCGTTCTCTGTTGCTAAACAATCTGTAGCTGACAAGAGCTTCTCGTACGTGTTTCAATTCTTTGGTCATCAGGAGGTGTGGGAGTTCGTGTACTGGCACTCGGACCTGCCGCGCATGGAGGACTGGAAGGTGGAGCTGTTCACGACCTCAATCCTGATGAACTTGAGGGAGGACCGCGAGACCTTCCGCGACCGCGACGACGACAGCGAGAGCGTCCGCGAGGGCCTGCGGAGGTGACGCCGCGTAGCTGGAGCTCAATACGAGGCTGCTCTTGCTGCTGCTTCCGGTGATCGCTTCCACGCTGAGGCTGACACCGCGCAGGTGAACAAGCCGCCATTGCCGGCTATTCCATGTCAAGTCTCGACTCTGATGACCTGAGCACGCAGTTAGCACCAGACAACATGGCACGATGGCAAATAAAAACGTTCCGGATTTGTTTTTTGAGACAACATTATTAATGTTATTACTATCGGAAATTGTTTGGGCTTGAAACTGTAATTTTGTCAAACATTTTATTAATGGGGTCATTTAGGTATATACTTGACAACTTAGTATCTCGGAATCAAAAAGATATTTTTATTTGTCAAATTTAAAATAGGCGGTGTTGAATTTACCAAATTTCTAGAGCTGAGCACGTTAATGTCCCTGGCTTATTCAATCATCCTTCAAAATGTGTTGCCCTCAGCCTTTCTCTCTGCTCGTCATACAATGTGATGAGAGCCTCTCTTTTTTGGGTTCTTTCATCAATGCCTGCATGCCTGAAAAATAAAACCTAGACGTGAACATTAGATAGTTGGGAGATATGATCGTTAGCTTCTGGTGGCCTTACACAGTTACACGTTAGCAGCTGATCGTGGCAATAATTAGCATGTAAATTGGCATTAGTCTCACGCCACAATTGTGAGGGCTTATAGGATCGAACCCTTTTGTTTTCCCCCTCGAGCCGATCCATACGGTCGCTTTTCCACGATTACGAAGTTTCGATGCACGGGTGAGCCGAAAGTTACGTCTCGGCAAACATCTGTAAAGGTTAACGCAGGCTAGCAACATCCACGAACGGCATTTGACACTGGTGCCTTAGTGGAAAGCAGACTCGATCTCGAGGTGTGAATGTGTCTGATTACGAACCGTGGACGCGGCAAGAACAGGGAACGGTGCTAAACGCGTATACTGGCACATGTTTTCTTCCACCTGCACTAAGTACGGATCGGGCATGACATGACGCCATCGGTGGGCCCTGCTCTTGTTGACACTTCAAGATATGTTCTGCTATCTCCACTTCTTCATCATCATCATCAGACCCCTGCTTGCAACAGCAACAAATTGTAATAATCAGAGGAACATCACACAATTTGAAATTCAACATTCAGAGGTTCATCACACAATAATAAAGTTCAACAAACATTCAGATGCTCCGCACACAAAAAAGGTTTCACATAGATTAAGCTACAACATCAAATCAATTAAAGTCATCACTCAGTCCTGTCATTGCACTATCTCTTCAACCACATGAACCTCTCTTCATTCTTATTAAACTGGTAAAAGACTTGTCGATTGTATTCAGAACTAAACAACTTAGTAGCCATGAAGTATTCCTCTGTATCCATATTTGCCCCACATTCCACAGCCAAGTTCAGACATCTTGCTATATCTTGTTTCATCTCTTCCTTCTGCCGGCTCTTCTTGTTTGTAATTTGAGCTAGTGTTTCTTCTTCCTTATTTATGGCAATTTGTAACTCTGTAATCAACCCCTGAAACATCTTCAACATTGGACTTTTGCTTTTCTTGGGTGGACTTTTGGCTATATCTATAGTGCTGCTTGCTCTCTTGCGGCTGTTACTACTCATTGGACTATTCAGAAAGCCTTCTCTATCTACATCTTCACCTTCCTCATCACCATATGCTCCTTCAGAGTCATGAGGTACTTGTCCAGGGATGCATGAGATGGATCCATCTACTGTCACCCCACGGAACATTTCAGCTAGTTGCTCAACGTACGTAGGTACGCCCCATTGGAACTTCTTACATTCTGGTTTTTTCTAAAACACACAAATAAATAGACAAAATAAAGATGAATTAGATCACAGACATGAAGACATAACCACAGCCATGAAGATATGATGACAAGGTTCAAAGATAAATTACCTCTGTTTCTTTTTTCCTGAAGGCAACCGATGCTATGATTGTTCCATCAGGTCTTCGGCCTGAAGTAGTATGATTATTAAGAAATACCTAGAAAGTATATAAGGTCTTGCATTAGGTCCATCTGTTCCTCAATTGTTTGGTTGAATGTTTGAGGCCGGTCTTTGTGAAAAATTGTTGTCGCATCTCGTTGTAACCTCTACTTAAAATCATCCTATTCAAGCAATTCCCTGCCCTTATTTGTTCAATAGCAAGATCACAGAATATGTGTGTTTTCTTCGGTCCAATTGACCTTGCCATGGCAAATCAACTCATGACAAAAGAGCAAAGCTAGAAATGGAACATCTTATCAGAGGAAATCAAAGCACGGATTTGGATCTTACCGACTGGAAACAGCCTTCAAAGCCGTTGTCATCTTCGTCCTCGATTGCACCGAGATGCAAGCCCCGGTTGCATGAACATCCTACGTGTTTTGCCAGACTTGCGCATGCCTTCTGCAACATGCTTGTGCATTTACGTATAGGAGTTGTGTGAAACCCTAGATGCATGACTTAGTCATCCCAATGATCTGAGTACTAGCTGTTGGACCGAGTAGTTGCATTGCTTAACTAGGAGACGGTAAAAGTCGAGTGATTGCCTGTCACTCGCGAGTTGTAGGAGTTGCATGTTTGCTCTCCTGTTATAACTATAAGAACGATGGACGGGGCAGGGTTTTGGTAACTCTTTGGTGGTTGGATGGTCGCCCCGTCTGTCTATGAAATCTTGCTAAGGCCCGACAGTGGTGGTGTTCGTGATCAAGTGTTTGAAAGTACTAGCCTCATACTTAGTATGGGATGAGGAAGCCTAGTACCGGATTGAACCTAGACGTGAGCGGTCGCCCCATTGTTCTTGGAACGGAGTTTCCCCTGCTGGTTGTCGCACGTGGTGGCAAGCGTGGTCACAGAACGGCAGAGGCCGGGTCTGTGGAACCTTGCACCAAAGGAAATGGGCCCGACACGGGTTAGGGGATTGATGGGGAAGGCCGACACAGGAAGCGACCTCCGGGTGCGCGGATGTCGTGAGGCTAGGTTCACCATGCATGGTTAAAGAACTCGAATCGATTCGTCTGCCTCTCACAGTCTGAGATTGCTTGATCGCTATGTCACCCTGAGTAAATGAGGAATCTGATGATGGCAATGTTTGTTGTTATATCTACACATCTTGTTTGGTTCTATGAATGCTTAGAATAAGTGGCACAACCTAGACTGGTAAATGAACCTAGAACCGGAGCTAAAACTTGAAAATAGGGTTACTTAGTGCTTTTGGCAAACAAACCCCTCAGCCAAAAAGCCCTGCATATCTAGAAGAAGGAGTAGTTTCACTCCTATCGGTTAAGTCTTGTTGAGCTTAGTAGCTCAGCCTTGTTGTGGCTCCTGTTTTTCAGGTGAGGTTGCTGTGCCCGACCCCTCTCTGGTTGGTGCTTGGCCGCCCCAGCTTCCGCCAGGCTGGACGGTCGAGTGGGATCCTTCCTCGGACGGCGAGGAGAGGAACCAGTGATATCCCGGTTGGCCTCACCAGGGATGTCCGACCCCGACGAAGTCTTCCGCTAGCGTTTTTCTCTGTTGTTTATTTTGAATCCTGTAAAACTCTAATGTTGGATTTTATGGCCGAACTAAATGGGTAAAACTTGTTTAACTCAGTGGACTTGTTGTATTCTCTGTAACCACTCACCTTCGTGTGGGTTTGCTAAACTCGATCCTGTTTAAGTGGTTAAATCGGATGAAATCCGACGGCACTTCGTATTAACTCGGTTTAGGCAGGAGTGTCGCATGTTAGGCGGCTTAACCCTGCTTAATCAAGCTAATCCGAAGTGGATCCGCCACACTAGAACTTCTAGATACACATCTAGCCAGGATTCATGAGATTGACAAGGGTTCATGACATTCTAGTCTTAACCGAGAGGGAGTGAGAGAAATAGGGGTACCTTCACCCCTAGGGGTGGAAGCAGCAGAGCTGCTGGCCATCGCGGGTTCGCTTGGGGAAGTCTGCGCAAGGCAGCGACGCGCAGTGCCGAGTCCGGTCGCCGGTGAGGTGGCGGTGGTACTTCCCGCCGCTACTGCGCAAAACCTAGATCGGTAGGTGTGTCGGTGGGGCGGCTGGCTGCGGCGAACCTCGTGAGCCGAGCCGTGTCCCCCACCCTGTTTATATAGCGCAGCGCGACAGGGGCCCACCACCCAATGCTAGGGTGAGCACCCCCGATCAGGGCGCGGATCAGGGTCCTGATGGGCCTTTGGGCCCATTGGGTAGGAGATCAATCTAACACAGCTGGCCTGCGATTACTCGCTTGCCAAAGTGTTATTTGGACAGTTATGTAACGAAAAAAGTTGAATATCTATTATAGTTGCTAAGAAGAAGAAGAAGAAGAGATGTTCTAATCACTGTACTGATAGTTTTCATTTCAGTCGCTAGCTAGGCAAAGCTAAGTTTCAGAAAACTCAGGTGACTGACAGAGGTAGCACTGAATTTAGGAAGCTGGAGGGTGGTATTTGTTGGAGTTGTTCCAAATTCACTCCAGGAAATAGGCCGACCTTCCCGACCCTTTACACTCAGGGTCTGGCGAGGCGGAGGATCTCCCGACCCCGGGACTCGGGGCCGGGCGAGGCGGAGCGTCTTCCGACCCCTGGACTTTGGGGTCGGGCGAGTCGGAGCATCTCCCGACCCCAGGACTCGGGGTCGGGCGAACCGGAGATCGACCCTCAAGGGGTCAGGCGCATCCGACCCCAGGCTTGAGGTCGGACGAGGCGAAGTCCCAGGCGCACCCGACTCCAGGACGAAGGACTCAAGGTCGGACAAGGAGGAGTTCCATCCTCACACGGGACCAAGAGTCCGTACCGCTCATTAACCCCTGTCTGGGTTTCGGTACTATATATACCGACACCCTTGCTAGGGTTTCATGCGACAGAAGAAACAGAAGAGAGAGAGATCATCAGATTCTCTTGTAAGCCGCCGTAGGCGTGTAACCCCAAACTCTTGATATAGTGAGATTGTTGCCGGCTGGTGCCCGTGGTTTTTCCCCTTCACATTGAAGGGGTTTTCCACGTAAATCGTGTGTCTCCTTGCGGTTTGATTCTTTACTTCATATTCCATACGCCGTTCGTTCCTAACAAGTGGTACCAGAGCTTTGGTTGCTGTTTGGATTTCATGTCGACGTCGATGAAGTTTGATCTACCGCTGCTGAACTACGACACGCGGTTCTCGCTATGGCAAGTCAAGATGAGGGGAATTCTGGCGCAAACTCATGATTATGATGAGGCGCTGGAAAGCTTCGGGAAGAAGACGAAGGCCGAGTGGACTCCAGAAGAGATCCGCAAGGATCAGAAGGCTCTCGCCTTAATACAATTGCATCTTCATAATGATATTTTGCAGGAGTGTCTGAAAGAAAAAACTGCTGCAGAACTATGGCTGAAACTGGAATCGATCTGTATGTCCAAGGATCTAACCAGTAAGATGCAGATGAAGATGAAGCTGTTCACCTTGAAGATGAAGGAAGAAGATTCAGTGATGAGCCACATCGCTGAGTTCAAAAAGATCGTCGCCGATCTAGTATCAATGGAGGAAGTTTATGAGGCTCTCCAATCAAGGGAGAAGATGAAAGGTATGGTGCAGAATGACAGGACGTCGTCCTCCAGGGGCGATGCTTTGCTCGTGAGAGGCAGAACTGATAACAGATCCTCCAATGATGATGGAAGAAAAAATTATGAAAGGAGAGGCCGTTCAAAGTCCAAGCCGCATGGTAATAAGAAATTCTGTGTTTATTGCAAGCTAACAAATCATAATGTTGAGGATTGCAGAAAAGTACAGAATAAGGAGAAGAAGAAAACCAAGTCGGCTGGTAAGGTCTCTGTTGCTGCTGCCGTGTCTGATGAAGAATCTGGAGATAGTCTGGTGGTATTTGCCGGTTGTGTTGCTGGTCATGATGAGTGGATTCTTGATTCCGCATGTTCATTTCATATTTGCATTAACAGAAATTGGTTTAGCTCTTATAAGTCTATGCCGAAAGGAGATGTTGTGCGGATGGGAGATAATACCCCGTGTGATATTGAGGGGATTGGATCGGTTCAGATCAAGACTCATGATGGCATGACACGCACTCTGCAAAACGTCAGGTACATACCAGGGATGTCCAGAAATCTCATTTCATTGAGCACGCTTGATGCAAAAGGCTACAAATATTCTGGTTCGGATGGTGTTCTGAAGGTATCAAAAGGTAATCTTGTCTGCTTAAAGGGTGATCTCAATTCTGCAAAGTTATATGTCCTTAGAGGGTGTACTTTAACTGGTTCTGATTCCGCTGTTGCTGCTGTTACTAATGAGGAACCTAGTAAAACTAACCTTTGGCATATGTGTCTGGGACATATGAGTCACCATGGTATGACCGAATTGATGAGAAGAAACCTACTGGATGGCTGCACTTCGAGTAAAATGAAGTTTTGTGAGCACTGTATTTTCGGGAAGCATAAAAGGGTACGTTTCAACACTTCTGTTCACACCACTAAAGGTACTCTTGATTATATTCATGCTGATTTATGGGGGCCTTCTCGTAAGCCCTCGCTTGGTGGTGCTCGTTACATGCTCACAATTATTGATGATTACTCTAGAAGGGTTTGGCCTTATTTTCTGAAACAGAAAGATGATACCTTTGCTGCATTTAAGGACTGGAAGGTCATGATAGAAAGGCAAACTGAAAGGAAGGTGAAATTGCTTCGCACTGATAATGGTGGAGAATTTTGTTCGCGTGAATTTAATGATTATTGCAGATCAGAAGGCATTGTAAGGCATCACACCATACCCCATACTCCACAACAGAATGGTGTGGCCGAACGCATGAACAGATCCATCATATCCAAGGCCCGTTGCATGCTGTCTAATGCCAGGATGAGCAAGCGTTTTTGGGCTGAAGCTGCTAATACTGCCTGTTACTTGATAAACAGGTCGCCTTCTATTCCACTAAATAAAAGAACTCCCATTGAGGTATGGTCTGGAACGCCTGCTGATTACTCACAGTTGAAAGTGTTTGGATGCACTGCATATGCTCATGTTGATAATGGAAAATTGGAGCCTAGAGCTGTTAAATGTCTTTTCCTTGGTTATGGTTCGGGTGTCAAAGGCTATAAATTGTGGAACCCGGAAACAGGAAAGACCTTTCTGAGCAGAAGTGTTATTTTCAATGAATCTGTGATGTTTACTGACAGCTTGCCGTCAGATAAAGTTCCAGAAAACGCACTGCAGCGTATGCGCTTGCAGGTGGAGCAAGCTCGTGATGACACTGATAACCCCGACCCCTTGGTCTCGGGGTCGGATGCGCCAGACCCCTTGGCTCCGGGGTCGGTTGTTTCTGATGCGCCAGACCCTTTGGCTCCAGGGTCGGCCAATGCTCAAGCGCTAGACCCCTTGGCTCCGGGGTCGGAAGTTGCTGCGCCAGACCCCTTGGCTCCGGGGTCGGCTGTTGCTGATGCGCTAGACCCCTTGGTCTCGGGGTCGGCTGATGCTCATGATGATGTCCAGCAAACTCCAGAGGAGGATCTACCCATTGCTAAACGCAAGTCCAAAAGGACTGTTGTCCCTCCTAACCGTCTTATTGAAGAATGTAATTTGTCTTACCATGCTTTGAGTTGTGCTGAACAGGTGGAGAATGTTCATGAGCCAGCAACCTATAAAGAAGCTATTCATTGTGATGATACTGAAAACTGGATTTCGGCTATGCATGAGGAGATGCAGTCTCTTGAGAAGAACAGTACATGGGAACTTGTACCTTTGCCTAAGAATAAGAAGGCCATCCGCTGCAAATGGATCTTCAAAAGAAAGGAGGGTTTATCTCCAAGTGAGCCTCCAAAGTATAAGGCAAGGTTAGTTGCTAAAGGCTACAGCCAAATTCCGGGTGTTGACTACAATGATGTGTTCTCTCCAGTGGTAAAACACAGTTCAATTCGCACTTTCCTTAGTGTTGTTGCTTCACATGATCTTGAGCTTGAGCAGTTAGATGTGAAGACTGCGTTTTTGCATGGAGAGCTCGAGGAGGACATATATATGGACCAACCAGAAGGTTTCATAGTGCCTGGCAAGGAGAAATATGTGTGCAAGTTGAAGAGATCCTTGTATGGTTTGAAACAGTCCCCTCGACAGTGGAACAAGAGGTTTGATTCATTTATGTTATCACACAGTTTTAAAAGATCTAAGTATGATAGCTGTGTTTATATCAAGCATGTTAATGGATCACCTATATACTTGCTGATATACGTTGATGATATGCTGATTGCGGCCAAGAGCAAGACTGAAATAAATAAGTTAAAGAAGCTATTGAGTAGCGGTTTTGATATGAAAGATCTTGGTAGTGCTAAGAAAATTCTTGGTATGGAAATTAGGAGAGACCGAAATTCTGGTTTGCTCTTCCTAAGTCAACAGAATTATATCAAGAAAGTTCTTCAGCGTTTCAACATGCAAGATGCCAAGGCTGTAAGTACTCCTATTGCACCTCATTTCAAGTTGTCAACTGCTCAGTGTCCTAGTACAGATGCAGAGGTCAAAGACATGTCAAAGGTTCCTTATTCAAGTGCTGTTGGGTCTTTGATGTATGCCATGGTTTGCTCTCGCCCAGATTTGTCATATGCTATGAGCCTTGTTAGTAGATATATGTCTAATCCCGGCAAAGAACATTGGAGGGCAGTTCAGTGGATTTTCAGATACCTCAAAGGCACAGCAAATTCCTGTTTAAAGTTTGGAAGAACTGATGAGGGTCTTGTTGGCTATGTGGACTCAGATTATGCTGCTGATCTGGACAGGCGAAGATCACTCACAGGCTATGTGTTTACTGTTGGCAGTTGTGCTGTGAGTTGGAAGGCTACTTTACAGTCAGTTGTTGCCTTGTCTACTACTGAAGCAGAATACATGGCGATTTGTGAAGCATGCAAAGAACTGATTTGGCTGAAAGGTTTGTACGCCGAGCTTTGTGGAGTTGAAGCTTGCATAAGTTTGCACTGTGACAGCCAAAGTGCAATTTACCTCACTAAAGATCAAATGTTCCATGAAAGAACTAAGCACATTGACATCAAGTATCATTTTGTGCGTGATGTGATCGAAGAAGGTAAGCTGAAGGTATGCAAGATCAGTACTCATGATAATCCTGCTGATATGATGACAAAGCCTGTTCCTGTTACTAAGTTTGAGCTGTGCTCGGGCTTAGTCGGTTTAATTGGATAGTCCAAGAGACTATTGTTGGCACCAGTGGTTTTCTTGTCTTTGTTCTATTCAGGATGAAGGGTTGATGATACAAGATGAATTTGTCTCAAGGTGGAGTTTGTTGGAGTTGTTTCAAATTCACTCCAGGAAATAGGCCGACCTTCCCGACCCTTTACACTCAGGGTCTGGCGAGGCGGAGGATCTCCCGACCCCGGGACTCGGGGCCGGGCGAGGCGGAGCGTCTTCCGACCCCTGGACTTTGGGGTCGGGCGAGTCGGAGCATCTCCCGACCCCAGGACTCGGGGTCGGGCGAACCGGAGATCGACCCTCAAGGGGTCAGGCGCATCCGACCCCAGGCTTGAGGTCGGACGAGGCGAAGTCCCAGGCGCACCCGACTCCAGGACGAAGGACTCAAGGTCGGACAAGGAGGAGTTCCATCCTCACACGGGACCAAGAGTCCGTACCGCTCATTAACCCCTGTCTGGGTTTCGGTACTATATATACCGACACCCTTGCTAGGGTTTCATGCGACAGAAGAAACAGAAGAGAGAGAGATCATCAGATTCTCTTGTAAGCCGCCGTAGGCGTGTAACCCCAAACTCTTGATATAGTGAGATTGTTGCCGGCTGGTGCCCGTGGTTTTTCCCCTTCACATTGAAGGGGTTTTCCACGTAAATCGTGTGTCTCCTTGCGGTTTGATTCTTTACTTCATATTCCATACGCCGTTCGTTCCTAACAGTATTGGTGTGGATGAGCACCTGACGATGGCTACTGTGGTGCCTGGCCAGCAATCTCTGAAGAAGCCATCTTACACAGCAAATCCTTTGCGATTCTAAAGTTGTTTTGTATTTCTGGGTCCTCAACAAGCCAACTGAGATTCATCAGAAAACAAGGGGATCATCTTACACACCTGCGTTCAGGAACAGCAGCGTCGGCGCGCCGCTGCGGCCACCTTGGCACCTTCACCGCGTTCGCCGCCTGCCCAGCCACGGCCAGCTCTGACTATGGCGCCTTCGCTGCCATTGGTGGCGATCGAGAGCCTCGGCGGCGGGGGTGAGCCCGACGGCGAGGGTGGAGAGGGACGGTGAGAGCGGGAGTGAGGTGGCTTTTTTATAAAATTATTAAGGATAATTTTTAATGTTCTGTCGTGGATTAATATATTTTTGGGGAAAATTTTTTTAACATAGCTTCCAATACCTCATTTTGGAAAAGAATTTTTTAGAAACTCTTGAAGTTGCTCTAATGCTATTATTCACGGAAGATCCAAATATCCAATCAGATTAGCTAACACCACATACCCCTAGAAAAGAGCACGTGTTCAATCTCCACTTCTCTTCACTCTGTAGCTCTAGCAACTAGCACTAGGCACTAGCTAGCAATGGAAGCACTCATCGTCGAGTGGTAACCAAGAATCAAGTCAACATCAGCCTACTTATCGTCGTCGTCATCATCGTCGCCGTCATCATCGTCGGTCTCGTCGGCCGCCACCTCCTTCGCCTTTCCTCCGGCCTTCTTCTTCGCCAGCGCCGCATCCTCCTTGGCCTTCTTCGCCAGCGCCTTCTCCTTGGCCTTCTCCAGCGCCTCCACCAGCGCGGCGAGGCACGAGTCGGCGTCCTCGCCGGGGCCCTTGGGCGTCAGGTTCTCCGCGACGTCGGCGGGGGTCATGTCCACCTCCCGGAGCAGCGCCGCCACGGCGTCGAACAGCGGGTGGGCATCCACGTCGAGATACACCCTGGCGAGGAACCTGAAGGACTCGAAGCAGCAGTAGGACATCTCGATGTGCTTGTCCATGCGCCCGCGCCGGATCAGAGCCGGGTCCAGCTTCTCGACGTGGTTGGTGGTGAACACGATGATGCGCTCGCCGCCGCACGCCGACCAGAGCCCGTCGATGAAGTTGAGAACGCCGGAGAGCGTCACCTTGCTGGCGCCCTTGTCGTCGGCCTTCTCCTCCTCCTCCTTGCCGGCCTCCGCGCCGTCCTTCTTCTCGCCGCCGTCCTTGCTCTGGCCGTCGCCGTCCGCCTTCTTCTTCTTCTTCTTGCGCTTGCCGGTGAGGTCGAGGGAGCAGTCGATGTCCTCGATGACGATGATGGACTTGCTGGTCGTCTCGATGAAGAGCTTGCGGAGGTCGGTGTTGGTGCGCACGGACGTCAGCTCGATGTCGTAGACGTCGTAGTCGAGGTAGTTGGCCATGGCCGCGATCATGGTGGACTTGCCGGTGCCCGGCGGGCCGTAGAGGAGGTACCCTCGCTTCCACGCCTTGCCGACGCGCGCGTAGTAGTCCTTCCCCTTGCGGAACGCGTCGAGGTCGTCCATGATCTCCTTCTTCCTCGCCGGGTCCATGGCCAGCGTCGCGAACGTCTTGGGGTGCTCGAACACCACGTGGCTCCACGAGCTGCCGGACCAGAAGCTGGAGCCATTAGTAGGAGATGATATCAGTGATAAGACCCGCGGGGATCACAAACAAGCTATGATTCATGGCGGTCGGTCGGGTGACTAACCCGTCGGAGTCCCAGGTGTCGCCGGAGATGTTGGTGAAGAGCTTGCGCTGGCGGTTCTCGACCATGACGGCACGTCCCTCGCGGCGGACGTGGGGGAGGTACTCGCCGAGGACGAGGTCGCGGTCGCGCTCGAGGAAGAAGAGGCGGTAGAACCTCCGCTCAGCGCGGGCGGCGCCGCGGCCCCAGAAGTAGGGGGAGCCACCGCCGTCCTCGCGCGGCGGAGCCGTGTAGGCGAGCCACCAGACGGTGGCGCCCTTGAACTCGTCGGCGACCTCCTCGTTGTCGTCCATGCTGAGCACGAGGCGGTCGGGGTCCTTGTCCGGCTCGGCCTTGAGGTGGCGCACCCCGCCGCCGGCCTCGCGGGTGGCGCGCTGCAGGTACGCCTGGGCCTCCTTGTACGCGTCGCTCCGCCGCATCCGGCCGCCGTCGTACTCGGCGACGGTGACGGTGAGGTAGGGGTCGAGGGCGGCGGCGAGGCGGCGCGAGATGCGGCGGGAGTGGCGGCCGAAGAGGTGCTGCAGCTGGAGGCCCTGCAGGCCCTGCCACAGCATGGTCCACACCACGGCGAGGAGGCTCAGCACGATGCCGGAGTTGAGGCCGCTCCACAGCGACGACGCCTCCATGGCTGCCTCCCTCTCTATCTCTCTCTCAGATGCTGCCTGTGAGCCTCACTCTCACTCGTATGGCTCTGTGATCAGAAGGGCTCTGGTGTTTATATAGAGCAGAGAGCAACAGAGACTTCATCGTCTTCGTGGGAGAGAAATTGCTGGGAAGCTTGGAATGTGCCGTGCAACACTATATCTTTGCCATGTTCATTTATAATTGTTTGGCAGACATTTGCTGAAGGTCTTTTATAAAACAAATGGGAAAAGGAGGTGAAAGGCATTCACAAATCACAGGTACTCTAGTTGTTTAGTGGGTGAATATGTACTCACTTTAAAGTTTAAACCAATGAAATCTCTCTTTTCTTTTTTGTTTGGTTTATGATGGGACATTAGTAGTTAGGACTTGATGAGAATGTATATTTCATTGCAAAAAGTAAAGTGAAAGAAAAAATTGGATGAACATTCCCATGAGATTGGATGGTTGGCACTTTGTTCGACCCAATGTTCTCTTTTGCACTTGAACCTGTTGCCTGCATAATCTACAGCGCACTTCCGATCCCGCGTAATGTGCTCTCCTGTCGCTGAGTCATACAAAGTTCAAAATGCGATACCTAACTTAAAAAAAAATACCCTACCCTTTTGTATTTTGTTCATAAAAGGGTGTTTCACTAGTGAAAGTGCTCCTAGCATTACAAAACCTACAAATTCTTCAAAATGCATATTTTTAGAAGTATTCAAAATTTGATAATTTTTTGAAGATTCTTCAAAATGCTTATTTAGACCTTTCAAAAATTTTGAGATGATTCTTGGTTTATATCCATACAAAATTCGAAGCCTAAATTTTAAATCCCATTAGGCGAGGTTATTTATTCGAATTTGCCAATTTTTTATCTCACAGATGGGTTCGAAAGTTTCTTTAACATGGATGTGAGCTCAACATATACTTTACGCACGATGAATATGCAAATAAATGCTCCAGTTGGGGCTTTTTTTCTGTTCAAGAAAAGATTCAAAGTCTAAAATTTAGTTGATATACAGCCCATGGAAGACAATTACTAGTTAATATAAATTTGAAAAAAAATGCAGAAGGAGAGTATATGCTTGTAATCTTATGTGTATGATGCTATTAGAAATTAGAATGCACATAATCAAATTTGATTGTTAATAAAGAAGATAGGAGCAGAGATTATCTTAACCTAGTGGAGACAAAAGATCAGTGAGACAAGAATCTCTAGACAGATCCAATAATGGACGGAAGCAATATATTCTAGTTCTCCTATGAACCTACCTAAAAGGAAAGATGATTAGGCTAGGCTCATTGATTTTGTGATTTTTTTCCATGAGTGGCAAATTGAACGAAAAAAACTGCATATTCCCAGCAGGTAGAATTTTCCTGGTAGATCAGCATTAGTAGTAACTAATTTGATATAAACCGAGTCAACAGAATTGGCCATGAGCATCATCACCGTTTTGGAAATTGGAACTTCATGTGTAAGGCTCCAAACCACCTCTGCACAAGTACTTTGCGATGCACCCCGACAAAATGCTTGTGTGCATATTACGCGAAAAATCGCTAAATGTTTAAAATTTTGCGAATTAGTTTAAAAACCCTACTTGATTATGATTACTTGCGCCTTTCAACACCTCATAAAACATCAAATACTTTGAGAAAGAAAATAAGAGTGGCACGAGATTTCATTTCTTGCCCACACGCACAAGCACGCACGTTCTGATTCGATCTGCTGGCGCGTTGGAAGGGGCATTTGGATCGTGTCAGTTGGATCAAAAGAGACGAAAAGGATGGCGTGGAAAGGCGTTGCAGACGATATTCTCCTTGGCTGGTCTCAGATTTTTCTTAAAGGAACCTTTTTACCTTGGCAGCCAAGATTGCTATTGCTAATTCAGGCTGGGTTCAAGTTGTTCAACCCAATACACGCACTAGTGAATCAGAAAGAAGAATGGAGACGATGTGGACGGCATGGAAAAGTAGCTACCAGCTAGTGTGGACCTAGTGTCACTCTCTCCCGAATTCGGTGCAAAAGACAAGTGGCCATTGTGCCACGAGCTGCTCGATCTCTCCCACAAACAGGTGTCGGACAAGGATTAAAAGAAAGCAGATCGAACGAAGTAAGAGCTTATGCATGCACGATCCCATGGCAGATCGACACGGCACGACCATGGATATGCATGGTTACGAGGCCGGCCAACTTTTTTCCCGGGCCACAGGAGTTTTAGGTCGTGGACCGCCGGACGCGACAAAAAGGTGGCGTGCACAAAGGTGATAGAGACCCTTGGCTTTTTCTTTCCTTGGCAACCAAGATTGCAATGTTTTTCGTCGCCAGTCAGGTGCGAGGGATTCCGGGCTCAGATTGGGTCCAGACCGATCGAGACATGTGCTGGTGGTGGTACAAGTGACACGCAGTCACGTTGCAATTGTTCCTTGCTGCATAGTATAACGTACTTCCCATATTACATGATGCTGTAAAAGTGTAAATTATACTGGACGGTGCAATTGTCTAATGTTAATTACCATCGTGATCCAGGTTAGATAAAGTGCGACGGATGCATGCATGCGCATGCTCCGGTGCACGTTGACGCATGTGAGCGACCGGCCGTCGTCTTGGACGTTATGGTCTTGCTGGATAATCACAGCTCGTCGATCGATACGATCCTACGCACACGTCATAGATGAGCCGAGGCATGACATCATGTAGCAATGGCCTGGTAGATGCTGCCAAGTGGACCAATCAGTCATCACTCACGAGCCTAATATTCTCGATCATATCCCTACTGCTTGATCGGAGAGACCATGACTGAACAATTTATGAATATATATAATAACCAAGCAATATATTACTTTTTGTGTGTGTATATATAAGTGTTTCTTTATGGCCAGCCATAGAATAAGTATTTTGTGGCCGCATCCAATAGACGCAACCGACCCCGACCTCCGTGTGGTCAGGCCTCACCCAACCAGCCGCCGCAATTACAGCACGCGCCCATCCATCCTATTGGCTCGGCTCAAGCAGCCTGTTAGCCGATGTCCAGCTCGACTTGAGCAACATCACCTCTGAACACGACGCAGGTGGAGTGAGCCGAGCGGCGACCCAAAAATTGCGCCTGAGTATATATGCAGTGCAGTATGTATTTAACTTCATCGATCGCTTCCAATATGCATGGTTCTGTTTGTTTTCGCCAGCCGATATTGTTGGGGCGTGATCATTTGCGACGTGGTGTCCTGGTCCCCCTAAAGATTCACCATGCCATAACACGACGACATAGGATAGAAGCATGGTACGATGTCTTTGAGAAGACACACCAAAAAGAAGCATGGTACGAAACCTTTAGCTCGAGAATAATATTTTATATCATTTTTTTCTATAAAGTTTCTCCATCTTTATCGATGAAATAGGGACAATCTCAATTCGATCCAAAAAAGATGCCTTTGGAAAAAACATCATTCTTTTCCACTTGGGTGGAAGTGGAAGACATGGAGTCGTACATCACGTCTCTCTCTACCACAGGGGCAACGGTGCATGACGACAAAAAGAGGTGATGTGTTGGGTGGCAAATCAAAGATTCCTTGGCAAGTTATTCGTCGCCGAGTTTTCAAGATTTTGGATGGGGACATGAGACGTGTGAACTTAAAAAAAAAGGGGAGTCTCCATTCGTATACGTGTTCTTCACTGTTCCTGGTCTTGCAGGTTGCAGCTAGGTCCACTGTTCGCCAAATCGCAATCAGTCACAACTCACAACTGATCCTGCTTTCCACTCACTCATCACGCACCAAAGTGAAACCACTGCCGTTCCTGGAAGTTGCTATAGTCAGCGTTGTTGTCTCTACAATCTGCACATTTTTTCTTTAGCTAGACTAGACTATCGATCAATCAAAAATCAACAAGTTTGAAATTTGAGCAACTCGAGTGGCCTTGCAAAGGGCAGGTATCATCAATTCTCCTCACGACCGAGATTAGTTGGTTGTCACAATTCGTCAGAGCGTAAGCTAATAAAATTGGGCTGATCATCATCCATCAGACATGCTGAGATTGACGTTTCGGCATGTCGTGGGCCAGCGCCAAGTTAACCAACGAGAGACTAGTGACCCAAAAGAATACTATATTACTAGGAATTTTTTTTTTCTTCCATGTAAATTGGAGTACACTTTTTTTTTAAAAAACGAGGCGAGTAGATTTCAGGTACGGTGGACCGGAAGAGATAAAAAAGGTGCGCGTCCACTTCCAAAATCAAAAGGTGACGGAGACCTTCTCCGATCCTTGGCAAACCAAGATTATTGCTTCGAGACTCCATTAGTCGTCACAGTCAGAGAAAGAGAGGATTCAGATTGGGTTCGTTCAGACCCATCGAGACACGAGACTTGTGCTGAATCAGAAAGCATAACTGAACACTTCATTGTTTATTCTTTGATGACTATCCTTACGAACGAAAGTACACAGGTCTAGCTGCAACTAATAACTGTATCCTTGCATGTAACTTGGGACGGAGGGAGTACCACTGCACGTACGCCGGTGCACGCTGCTGACGCATGTGGGCGCCGGGGCGGCCGGTCGTCGTCTTGGACGGAAGAAGACCTCGGATCCGGCGAGCACGGCGGACGACGTCGAATCCATCGGTTGGTCTCGGCGCCGGGTCTCTACTTCGAAATCTGCTCTGGGGCTTGCATTTCCCACCCGTCCTATCGCCATCAGATGATATATATCTCAGCTCGACTAGGTCGTTGCCCATCACTTCGATAACTTCAAAATGATGCCAACAACCTTTCTGTATCGACAAGTATGCTGCATGCATCGGTGGGTAGAAGCTGACAGGGTTTTGATACAGCAGGGATGTAATAACCCAAAATAGTTGATCATGTCATGGAGCATACATGTGCATCATCTCTAACATCATTGCATCTTTTGAGCCCAATTGATTTACCATTGGACTTGAAATTTAATTAAAAACTTGATTTTTGACATGTACCTTGTGAATAAACTTAGATTTCTACCATTGAACCTATGCTGGAAGATGACTTGATAAATTAGTGCTTCTCCAAACATAAATTTAGGTAACTTCTCCTAGAATTTTAGAGACCATCTTGAGACCAAACAGTTTACCTGAAAACTCCAAAATAGCCTCCTGGGAAGAATTTTTGTTTCAAACCTGCAATAGCTATGATGCTAGTTATGAGCAAAATGGGTTGACCTTGTTTTATACTACCTCCTTGATTTATTTCATGATTATTGGAGATCTCTAGGTGGTCCAATTTGAATCGACATATTTAATGCGTTCAGTCTATTTCATTTCAGTCCCGGCAACATGTTCTTCCTTTAAATCTTGAGAAATTCATGCAAAACTCTCAAATTAGTTGTTGATGATGTTTTGTGTGGAGTTTCCGCAATGTTTTGCGAAATTTCCACAGGTTTTTGCGGAGTATCCGGAGATTTTTGCGTATTCTTCGAAGTTTTCTCTTTTCTGGGAGAGTTGCAGAAACTCAGTAACTTTTTTCGGAAAACTCCGTAGTTATGGAAATCTCCGTAAAATTGTTTGGAGATCTCCACAGGTGTCGATTCCTCCTTGTTCCGTTCAGCTGACGTTGTTTTCTCCATGATGCGCTAGCCGTTTCCCGTACCACACGGCCTCCAGCCCGTCCGCCAAGCGCCTGACGTCGTCCGCACCCTCCCCACAAAACCCCTAAGGCTTCCTCGTGTTTTCTCTCTCCCTCACTCTTATTTCTTCCTCGAGCTTCTGCCACTCCTCCTGATGCTCGCCTCCGCTGTCACCCTAGGCAGGAGCTGGCTTGCCAAAGCTTGGCAAGGCCAAGGACAAGCTCCCGCTCCTCCACATCAACCTCCCCCACGCAAGAATCAGCCTGGAACAAGTTGTTCTTCGGGTTCTTCTTCCTCAACTCCGATGAAGCAAGTCCAAGCCTAATCTCCTCCATCACTGCTCTACTCCAACTTGCGACTCTCTAAATCATCATTTCCCATCCTTGGTGAGGTTCCCCTATGTTTTCCCCCTCCTCTCTCCTTCATTGGAAGCTCCTCCATTAACCTCCATGGAAGCTTATCTCCATTAATGTTGCATGTCGTCTAAACCTCTGTGCATGTTGTTGCTATGATCTAAAACTGAATCTCCATCACCTAAGAAAGCTCTACGATCAAACCCCACTGCAATCGGTCACTAGAATCACCGGCAATACCATTTTCGGGAACTTGACGAGTTATTTATAGTTATGCCATTGAGGAAAACCGTGAATATATCCTTGTTTTGTGTAGGATTTAAATGTTCTATCATGTATACTTGTATGATAAAAATAGTTGACATTCTTCTCTGCACTCATAATATCCTAAGATTTGCATTGCTATGTATGAGGTGTTAAAAACATGACTAATTCTCTAATGCTCTAAATATTAAGAAACAAATTCTACTAGTTTCGTCGTGATATTTAGTACCGGCTAAAAATATGTTTTCTCCAAAAATTATTACTTTAATCTCTAGTTTGATTAAATATATGCTTATCTTGTTATTTGCATAGTTAATTCTCTGTTAGTCTAAAACTTATGAAACCAACTTTGCTAGTTTCCATATGACATGTATCGTCTAGTAGAAGTGTTTGTTTGTATGAAGCATATGTAGATTGGTACAGCTGTAGCTATGTTTACTTAAACCTAGTTAATTAGTAAAATGCACAATAAGTACATATGTGTTCCAAAATTAAGAATCTAGTTGTGTTAGCCTTGGTGGACTCTTATATATTGTATAACATGGGTAATACTCATGAAGTAGTCATGTATTCATATAGTTTGCAATTTCCTAAATAAATGTGCTATGCCTTTGTGATTAGAAACCTCCATGTTATAAACTACTAGAATAATAATGCTTGCCTTAGTAAGTGTAACAAGATTAAATAGCTTCTCATTTAAAAAGTTATATTTTTACTCCTATTTCAGATGTGATGCTACAGCTTATCATTAATTCTTGAATTGTCTAATGTTGGTTAACTAGTGTTACTTGCTAGCTTACTTGAGCATTGTCAATTATTTAATATTGTTAACAATCAAGAAATACTCCAATTGATGCTTTATGTTGTGATAATTTAATTATATAATAGTTCATATGGCAACTAAAAAAGTAGCAAAACTAGTGTTAAATAACCTTCTTATACTACCACTTGTCTTAGAATGTTATATGCACATGTATGGCTTATTATTTTAGTACCTTCTCTCTATGTTGTGCTTGTGTGTCCTGCTTCTAACCTTTGATTGCTTGCTTGATGACCTGAAATCATCTTAGCTTTTACTTCCCATGAGTCATTGCATCTCATACACATGTGCATTCATAGCATCTTTTCCAATTCATGCATTCATATCTTTTTCTTAGAGAACGACGTCCAAGAGTGTTGCTTTCTTAGAGCACCAATCTCAGGCAGGCACCTATGTATCTCAACTCTATTTTCTAAATGTGAAAGCTATTATTTATTAATGATTGTGCACGAGCTTAGCTCTATCTAGATATATGCAATGTGTAGAACCTACTAAACATGTCAACTCTTGGAATTAGCTCAACTTATTTAGAGAAAGGGCGTGTTTGGGACTGCTCCGCTCAAGTTTTGCAACTCTGCTCCAGATTCATCTTGCCAGACATCTCCAGCTCCACTAACACCAACTCCAGAAAAAAGGTGGATCCAGGGACCAACTCCAAGGTTTTTCTAGAGCACCTCAAAGGGTGCTCCGAAAACACTAGTTTCAAACCTTCTCTTGGAGTTGGGTAGAAATTACCCACCAATGCCACAGGTTACACATACCGTTTCATAGAGGAAAAAAAGATCGAGGCTTTCCTCACCCCGCGCACCTGTTTCTCTTCTATCACCGCTGCCTCCCCTCCCTCTCGAACTCCTCTGTTCCACCACTACCGCCACCTTCTCCCCTTCCTCCGACACTCGAAAAATTGGCAAGATGGATGCCGAGGATGATCCTCAACTCCCCAATCCTAGCAAATCGGTGAATAATCCTCCAATTGGATCGACTTTGACCCAAGCCCATGCCGCCCAAAGAGTTCTTGCTGCCAACGCCACCTGTGTCTCTACCTCCGTCGGCCGGAGTCTGTTCCACTCACCGGCTCCCAGGGACGGGCACCCCTTGGCTGGTGGCAGCCACCCGGGTCTAGAAGAAGCCCTAGCCAACGGCCTGGCCGGGGGCGTCCATGGCTTGGCCTACGGCAGGCACCCCCTGGTTGGGGCTGAGCCTAGCCTGGAAGAGCCCCTGGCTGGAGGCCTGGCCAAGGGCGGCCACTCCCTGGTTGGGGCTGACCCTAGCGTGGATGACGCCTTTCTTGGTGCTGACGAAGGAAATGTTGGCCATGGTTGTGGCAAGAAGTGGCCAGGAAGAGGTCGAGGCCAAGAATAGAGCAAGAAGACCTTCAAGGCAGCCAAGAAGAATGAAGAAGAGGAGGTATGTAAATTGTCCTTGATGTATGTTCATCTATGTTAATAGATTTGCTATGCATATATGAATGTGTCATGAGTGTTGTGATATTTGAACAATTGCTAGTGTTCCAAATAGTTGAAAATATATGTGAATATCATGGTCAGGGCGATATGATGGACTGGACTGACACATACACTTCGATCGTTTGTAACTTGTTTTAATCGTGTTCACTCATCTATTCGCAATGTTATTGAGTGATCGTTTGGATTATTAAAAATGAAGTGGCAAATTCTCTACAAGATGCCACCGTACCCCGTGTACAAGCAAAAGATGATTGTTGTGGCTACTATGGTCCTTCACAATTATATTCGTGAACATGGAGGTGAAGACATTAACTTTGATTGGTTTGATCGTGATCCTAGTTACATACCTACTATCCCGTAAAGGTATAACAAATATAACAAATATGCAGTTTCTCCCTTGGCGTCCGACCGGTCTACTTCCGATGCTAATGCTCCAACTATGGATGTATTTCGTGATGAGTTGGCCAGTGCCCTTTCTCTTGCTTGGAACTAGTTAATGTTGGTGTGGTTGATTTTGTAATATCATTTGGTGCTACCTATTAGGTATATTAAATTTTTATTGGAACAATGTTGTCTATATTCTCCAATATGTAAATTTTTCATGGGTAAAAATAAGATGAAGCATAGTAGAAATGTGTACAGTAGCGCCTCATGTATTGTAGTGGCAAGGGTATTGTAGCACCACGTGGTACTGTAGCTAGCAGGAAAAAAATCACCCAAGAGTAAGAGTGACTATTCCCACTAGTTCCTACAATTTTTGGAGTTGGATTTGCATCCGGTAGCCAAACAGGTACATAGCTCCCTATTTTCCTAGAGTTGGTGGAGTGGAGCTATTTTTTTTTTGGAGCGGAGCAGTCCCAAATAGGCCCAAAGTATGGATGCTAGAAATCTCGATATATTTGCTTAGTCATGCTTAGTTCTCGGTAGAAGTCGAGGGGTGGTAATGTCACCACCACTCGCGAGAATTTGGATGTTTGCTTAATTATACTTGAGTAGTTGAGAAAGCATAAAAGATGAGCAACATGAATGATGATTCAAGACTTGAGCAAGTGTGTTAGGCCATGTTGAAAGTGAAATCCAAGTGGCATAGGCTTGCTTGAGTTGGTTAAGGCCTGGTCGTTATCACTGTGATACTTGAGCACTATTTCGTACAAACCGCATACTTAATATGGGAAGGGTAAGCCAAGTAGCATAAGTCGCACCTTGCCTTGACCGGATTCGGCGCGGGATGTGATGAGGTGTGAGCGGCCGTGTCCAGTGCATCTATACATTTCCGGCCATTCGTTCATAGTTGGGTGCGGGTATGTGAACAGTCGGGGGCATGAATCAACACTTATCCTAGGCCAATGGTATGGTCGTTGGTCTTGCGCCTCGTGTGGGAAAAGTTACACCCTGCAGGGTTATAATCTATTGTAATAGCCCCGTTCCCGGTCAAAGAGCACACTCATGTACTTGGACTTTAACATAGAGTTTCGTGAAGAGCTTGTGGAAGATTAGGCTCATGACTACATGATCACTTTACTACTTATGCAATTGTATTGGTGCTTGATAGAGAAAGTAGAGGCCATGTCTTTTGCTTATTCACTTGATAAATTATGCTCGCATTTTTTTATGGTCTAATGTTCAAACTTGACAAGCCTCATGCATCCACCAAATGTATAGTATTATGGATAAGTCCTGCAAGTACGCAATGTACTTACGGTGCTGCCGTTAAGTTGTTTTACAGGTTTCCTTTTTATAAGTGATTGCCACATTCAGTCCACCTAAGCTAGCAATATGGATGAATGATGGATATCACTCTAATCTTGTGCAGGTGGTGTCTTATGGGCAAGGACATCATTATTGCACATTATTACTTTATATCTCCGCTGCGTTTTAACTCTCGATCTAAGAAAAACATGTTAGGATAGCCACTTAGACCTAAGCTAAATCTAAGTTTGTTACAAACCTCACTTTAATTGGTGAAACTCTTATGTTCTAATTGCTTATATATTGTAATTATAATTTATAAATTTTTATAAGATGATCAAGACTTGTAAACAAGTTTTAAAATTTGCTCTCATATGTATCCTTGTGATGATTGCCATGATGTAAAAATGGTATGCGGGACGATGCTCAAGGCGTATACCGGGGACTACCGAAATTATTTCGAGTAAGTCGGGTCGATCAATGGATGATAACCTGATTTAGTTGAGATAATTTGGGCAGTTCCTTACAAGAGACCTGGCGTTTTGGCAATGCGATGCGTACATATTATCTAATGTGAGGACTGTCATATCATATCATATACGAAGAAGACAACATCGGGTCGCTCTCTATCGCGGGTGGGAGATGGAATTGGAAAGGTGGTATGCGAAAATAAAGCCGGAGCTAGCTAGAGTTTACTTCTCTTTGGCGGCGCGATGACTTGTTGGGATGCTGTTGGCTCGAAAGTTTGGAGGTTGGATTGAGACCCGAGACGAGGAAACCACTGAGTAGATGGCAGGTGCATTTTGGCAGCGCGATGTGTACAGATTGCTCGCTATCTTTGTGTACCGTGTGGATCGGGGGAGGTCTATATATATGTTGCTAGCATCAAGTCACCCTTTTTCTTTGTCGATGTCGGCTGGAACTTTCGCCGCATCTTCTTAGGTGAGGAGCGCTCCACAATTTGGCTAATCGCAGCCGCGCGCGCACGTCACAGCAGGGCCCACCACCGATGGCGTCATGTCATGCCCGATCCGTACTTAGTGCAGGTGGAAGAAAACATGTGCCAGTATACGCGCTCAGCACCGTTCCCTGTGCTTGCCGCGTCCACGGTTCGTAATCAGACACATTCACACATCGGGATCGAGTCTGCTTTCCACTAAGGCACCAGTGTCAAATGCCGTTCGTGGATGTTGCTAGCCTGCGTTAACCTTTACAGATGTTTGCCGAGACGTATCTTTCGGCTCACCCGTGCATCGAAACTTCATAATCGTGGAAAAGCGACCGTAGCCACGGCATGTTATTTATAACGCCCCAGGGATCGGCTCGAGGGGGAAAACAAAAGGGTTCGATCCTATAAGCCCTCACAATTGTGGCGTGAGACTAATGCCAATTTACATGCTAATTATTGCCACGATCAGCTGCTAACGTGTAACTGTGTAAGGCCACCAGAAGCTAACGATCATATCTCCCATTGTTCACATCCGCACCTACAGAGTCTAAAACCCGGGCGGGCAAATCAGTAGAAGTCCAACACACCAGATATGGTGATGGGAGGCTCGATCGGCACCCGCGTCGCTTTTCCTTCCGCGGCCAGCTGCGGCAGCGTGTTGGCCTCCTTGGGCGCGACGCCTGCAGCCGTCCACAGGGTGGCGTGCGGCCACTCGTTCCTGGACTCGATCTGCTCGCCGTTCACGGCCCCGAGCTGCGCCTCCAGGGCGGCCATCTTGTCGGTGTAGTACAAGGCGTTAAACGACACGGGGACCTCCTGGTGCTGGTAGACTCCGTAGCTCGCGACTGCAGCCACACCATGGCCTCGTTTGTGGGCGAGGGTGACGTGGGCCTTGGTTAGGCTGTCCTCCAGTTTTATCTCGTTGAGGAAAGTGTTTACGGCAGTGTCCTTCTCTGACACCTGTCACAGTAATGCAATGTACCACAAGTGTTAAGATACATCATCATCGACAATACAAAACCTACTGGCACTACATGCCTATACAAAAGGGATGGATTCCAACAAGCATGCAAGCAGAGTTTGTAACTGCAAATTTGGAGCAAACTTAAGGCGGGGCAATCGAGCATGCTGTTCTCACCTTACGGAGAAGGCCCACTATATCAGCTGGGGTTAATCTAACAGCAGCAAAGATGATATTTCCAAACTTCCGCTTCCCAGTATCAGGTGTTTTGATATCACCTTTTGCAACAGCTTTTAACTGTTCCAGTACTTCTTTCACAGCAAACTCAAACGGAACCTACAAAAAAGTTTTGTGATTAAACAAGAACTGAATCATCATTAGTATCGTTAAAGCAAGTAGTCCATTGTGGTTTTAGTACGAAGGATGGGACTAGTGTATAGCAGACCATAGAACTTCCTAATTACACATCACAGGATACTTCAAAGTGTTCATTTGACGCTACTGCTAAAGCAGAGCTAAAAGGAAACCTTAGCATTTGAAAATAGTGCTCCTATTCCTGAAACATTATATGAAGGGAGACTTAAGGTGAAGGATAGATTGAACGAACAGCCTTTCTAATAACCTAATAATCCTTGCTGATATTCACATAAATAAGAAGCATAGGGAAATGACCCCCTAAGTAAATTATACAGTATTTCCAGATTAGCAGTTGGCCCCACAGGTTAAAACATTACTGTCTATAGCATTCAATAACAACAGAATATGGATGATGATTGATTTATCTATGAAATAGTTACCTGAATGGCATTAATATAATCAGCATTCCCAAACAAGGTCACACGCAACCTCTGCTCCCACTGTGTCCATTCTTTAGCATATGAACCTTTTGATGGATCCACTCTGGTTTGACATTGTTTTGTAAAAATCAGCCAGTATATAGACATGCAAATTTAGAAATGAAGCTCTGGTTTTGTCAACATTATTAGACAAAGTGACACTCTAAATTAGATCAACTGTTTCTGGGAGAAGTGTTTTGTACAGCATGTTCCATTACTATGTATTCAAGAGCTTGCTATAGTACAAAGGCAATTTTTGCCCTACAAAACTTATTGATAGATTTCTTGTCTGTACAATGTGCTCAGATAAGGTGGGGATTATATATCGAAGGGGCTAACATCTTCAT
Source organism: Setaria italica (assembly GCF_000263155.2). NCBI lineage: Eukaryota > Viridiplantae > Streptophyta > Magnoliopsida > Poales > Poaceae > Setaria > Setaria italica. The sequence continues at coordinate 5,798,611 of NC_028451.1, read as the reverse complement.
ACCTTCCATGCCTGCTCTGATGCAGTCTGAACAAGCTAATCCCCTCATCTAACACCGCTTTCACAGCACCAGGTAATGGAGCTCTGAAATCAAAGGAAGATCGAGTTACTAGTTTAGACAAGTCACCTCATCATGATTTTTTTTCTTGCCCATGATATGAAAAGCCGTCTTTTTCTTGGAAAATAAGTGGATCGAACATCTGCCTGAACATTTTCTCTAATTGCATAGCTCAATCTGGGATTCACGGTATTTCTAGAAAGAACAAAGGAAAAAACAATTCAAGAAAACCCCCTACCTATCTGGCTTAAGGAGAGGCATCTTAACCAGGGAGCCAAAACGCTCATACAGTTCATTTTCAAATTCTCTTCGACTCTGAAATTGAGAGTATCAGTGATTTGGTGAATTCAAAGAGCCGGAAACAGATTTACGTGACATGTACATACCTTGCCATCATATAGGTGGTAAAACATTAGCAAAACATAGCCCGCGTTGGGTGATGCCTTATCCAGATTTCCCTTTGAAATTAAAGGCTAACAAATGTCAGGCATTTCACAATATATATGCAAGTGATAATGACACATTTGCATGGGTGACTACACACCGGATGATTGACCCGCTGGAGGACACGAAACATGAAAACAGCAAGAGCATCAAGAGAAAATGGATTTGAATCTGTGCCTGCAAAAACAAGAAACCAGAACAAAAGTTACACAACATGATCAACTTAACAATGCAAGAAAACATGGGCCAAAGATAAGCAATTTTCTTCTATAATCTGCAAATTCTCCTTGGATCAAGGCCATAACAACTGTAATTTGGAAGCTCCAGATTCATAGGTGCCATACATTGCACCTCTGTCAAAAATTTGAAGTGCAGCACACAACTTTCAGAAGACAAGGGAGTTACTGGTGAAGTAAAGAAGAAAGAAGGGAGTGATAAATCAAGAAGCATATCTACCTTCAGAGTCTGGAACCACAGGAACAGCGGCTGCCTTTGTGCTCCCACACATGTCCTCAATCTGGAAAAGATGATTTATCAGTTCTATCTCTATTTTCTACCATCAAACGAGCCTTAAAGTCGAAACATGAAGCATTCAGAAAACTGTTTTCTATCAATACTATGATGTCAATCTTGCCTGCCTCCACACTTCTTCGTTTGGTGCATTTTTGTCAGCAAGGGTTATTCTAGCCGGTTTCTTTCTTCGCTCATCAGCAACCTTTTGCCAGTATCTTCCTGTAATCACAGTTAACAAAATAGTTAAATATACCAATAACTCTAGAAGCCTAACAAATTTTTGTGATAAGTTGAATATAATCACAGGACCTAAAACCAGGAAGAAATTTTACAGAACAAGCATGTGTATAAATGGAAGTTACGCCAAACAAAACTGATACTGATATACAGCAATGCTAACACAAATGCCAAACAATATCATTTAATTGGCCACATTTTTTTTTGGCAAAATGCCACTTTAGCAGGTCTCCACCATACTTGTGTTCTGGACAGAAAGTATGGGCTTAAGTATCAGAGGGATGCAAATAATACAGGCTTGAATGTGCCTGGATCATCAACCAAATAGGATTCAGGTGAGACTACAGCCAGTGAGATATCCATGATTTAGCCAGTCCAGCACCTCTTGTATCAAGGCAGCCAAGTCTTTGTTTAGGAATCAAAGCAAGCAATAAAAGACAGTAAAGGGCTTTTCCAAACTAAATAATTCAATCTGAACCTCCAAACCAGAACTTTGTGTAAGAATGGAAGGACTCAGATGAGAGTTTCTCTCTTACAGATACATAGTTGGCACTTAAGTTTATACCAATTGTACAGAGTAACGTAGCACATGAATGAAATATGACTAGGCACCAGCATAATGAACAAGATAGTAAAATCAAGGCTCTCAGTTGATACAGCAGACCATAATGCAAAGACAGTATATTGGCAGGAACAAAGCATATATCGGTAAGCCCATAACCATTGTGCACAATAGGATGGTCCTAAAGAAGGTGCAAAAGCACTGTCCATCACGGTTTGAAGCCACGTTATACTCCAGTAAACAAAGTAACCATACAGCATAAATAATGTTGAAAATGCTCCATACCTTTAATAAGATCACCCATCAAGCTATGGAGAGGACGATTATCACCCAGGCCACCAGGTGTGTCTAATATTTCCTTACATAGAGCTGACTTTGCACAACCAGGTATACCTGAAACGAAAGTACAAAATCAGCATCAAGATCCCCCCCCCCCCCCCCCACACACACACACAATTTTTTTAATATAAAACAATACTGTTTGATAGGAGAAATATTTTATTTTAACAGTTTCAAGTATGAACAGGATGAAGATTGGTAAGAAAAATACCAATAAGAACACTGTACCAACATAATTTTTGTCGATTACTTAGTTTATCTGGTCCAAGGGCTATAAGCTTGATTGGCTATCGTTTGTGTGTTGGATAAGCAAGTGGACACTACAACTTTTGTATGTTTAGATGGATTAAGAAAACCTAAAGCTTACCTTAAGACCTAGTATTATTTAAGATTAAGAGATGGTTCGACCAGAGTGGCACATCAGTAACCCAGCTGAAAGTCAAGATATACCGTATACCCACAAACCAGTGGAATAATATAAACTTTTTTCGTACTTTTCAATTCAGATTAGTGAAAAGACACCCAGTGTCTCAGTTATCCTAATGCAACTCAAAAGTTGTTAAGCACATGTCAGAAGTTACTTTACCCGGGAAGAAGACAATAAGGCCCTCTGTTTTGGGAACCACATCAGCAGACGTTGATGCAGGACTAGAAGGTGCTGCCCCATGTTCTGCCCGAAGATCACCCTCTTCATCTTTCTCTGCATCAAGTATGGCCAAGAAATTTTCTGTCTGCACTAGGTTACCAGCAGCCCCAATCAAAGCTTGGTTTGAAGGGCTGCGTTTAGCGTATTGTTCAAGGAAAGGCTCTGCTTCACTAAGATATGTTGAGGATGACAGTGGCTTATTCCCATACTTCCTTCTAATGTAGACAGCCCTGAATGGGTAAGGCAATCAAATTAAATGAACGAATATGCACAGTTCTGTAAGCGAAAGGAGGTGGTAATAGTACCATTCATCCAACATTCTGCTAAGCTCTGTCTGTTTGCTTGGTGATGTTCCCCAAATCTTCATTTGCCTATCAACACATATAGGGGTATTAACATCAGAGATGGCATATTTTCTATTTAATAGAGAGCACAGAAGATTATATGACTAAAATCTCCAAGAATTACTTCTATTATTACAGCAAAATAAAACTATATATATAGTACAGAACTTAAAATAAAAACTTTACAGCTATAAGAATAAAATATTCGAATTATTGTGTGATGAAGAAAAGAACTTGAATGCCAGAAAAGGCTCTATCCGGCCTTTGCATGGCTACACTTGAAAGATATTAGCATTGCTCATCAACACAGTATTAAACAGGCATAGGTCTAGAAGAAGCATTAGCACTGTTTTTCTAGCATTACATAATTATGGAGACATCTTAAATAGAACAGTTGTACCAGAAAGTAGCAAACTGAATATGTTTTCATTTCAATTCTTCATTAATACCCTATCTGTTGCAGAAATATGACAGAAACTGAAAATTTGCATGCATAGCATACCTTAAGTAATAAGTTCTATAAGCTAACGGTCCATCTTTGAAAAGGGTAGACAGGCCATTACGAATTAAAAATGTCCTTAACTGTCAAATAGAAAAATAAGAACTGTTAGAGGATTCAGAATACAACAAAGTCTATGGGTTTAGTCCTTAACACATTCAAAAACAAAATAGCTTCAAAGGGAAATGAAGTGCAACAGAAATACCAAAAGTAGATTAGATGGCAATAAAGGAATAGCACAACCATGCATAACCGTAGGCGTAGCAGTAACATTTCAAAAGTTAATTTAGAAGCACAGCAAAATGAGCATGAACAATCCAACATAACCATTAACCTTTAATGCTGGTAGTGGTATCTCAAGAAGTGACCAATAACACCAAAAAGAAAGCTGAAAACACTGATAGAAAGTACCTTATATGTCAAGAATTTAAGCTTAACCATTAGATTTGAATCCTCATCAGCCAGACCATCCACAGTTGAAGAACTTGAGTCCATGGCACCGTTGATATTTTTCAGTAAAGCATCGCCATTTTTGGCAAGTTCAGCTGCCTTCTTATTCGTCGCCTTGAACAGGTTTACATCAACAAAGAAACCTAACCATGGAATACATGTCAGTGAATGGAACCATAGCTCATATCTGAATTACAATTGGCTCAGCTTACCTCTATATAGAGGCCACAACCCTTTGTTTTTTCCTAAAAATAGCAGCATACGTTTAGAGTTAATAAAAGAGATATCAAGGTAAAATGCAAGGCTTGCCCTAAAAAAAAGGTAAAGCACAAGGCTGACTTCACAAAGCTCACCTCATCTCTTGCTGATAACGTTTAAAAACAGAATCGTGATGCACATGTACAACCATCCTGTAACACAAGTTGTCATTTGAAAGAGAATCAGTTTTGTGGTAGTTCAGGTAACATTTGAAAGCTGCTGAGAAGTGCCTCTGCTTCATCAAGCGAATCATCTCCTGCAACAGTCAACAAAATAAACATATAATGTCTGTATAGTTACTGATACATTGTTGTAGCAACTTTATTTATAACAAAACCCTGCCCATTCCAGTTGAGAAATACAGCTACCAACCTGCAGTTTCTTAGTTGCATAGTCTGTAGGATGTGCTTGCAAAAATTTAGGGACAACTGATTTATCAGTACTTTTCGACTGAGCATCAAGTCCACTATGTCCAAACCAATCTGAAAAGTCTGGACACATCGAAGCTCCAACATTTTCAAGAAGTGCTTTAATTTGCTGGTCAAATAATTGCAAAGAGGTTATAGCAAGGTTGAACAACATGGAGCACATATCATAAAGCATAAAAAACCACATGACAAAATTAATACCTGTTTTTCATCTGACCTATTAGCAGCACATATTTCTCGTAAACTTGGTCCCAAATCTAAATCAACTGAACGAGAAAGGAAAACCTGAATGTGAGCTCATAACTGAAATGCATCATGAGATAATCTCATAAGTTAGAACAAACCCACATGCATCCAAAAGTTTTCCTCAAATAACCACCTAAACCAAAACTTCTTGTTTCTTGTAAAGCTCACGTAATCTGCTCTTAACAATGAGATAAGATATAGGATTCTAGTTCAGCAGCTTACCGCCGTCTATTGGAGGCTGTGGAAAGTTTCTCAAAACTTCTTCCATTTGAGCTGAACTTTCACGAGTCACAATACGAGCAACCAGACCTTCAAGGATCTCACCCTGCACCTTTACATGATCTTTTGACCCTGCAACAGAATTAACCTAGCATGAGTTCCCAACTTCTAACCACAGGTGGTACTTAACTGACCAGACCTAACAGTGGTGAAAAAGAACAAGATTGATTTAGACATCAGTCAGTATAACAATCAGTCGAGATATTTTTACCTGGTGCCGATATATCAGCTATTTCATCAAGGGCTTTGCAAACAGGTGTTGCAGTTCCTTCTTCACATAATGCATCGTAAGCAGCAAAGAATGAACTGGCCGATTTCCTACCGAATGATGCAAATAGAGAGCATAGTAATGTTATGATCAGAATCAGCGGTGAACGCATAACTCCTGTAAGTTGCTCCTGCAATTACATGCAAAATTGTGCCTGCAGGCCATCCGATGGATGAATGCAAGCATGAAAAAAAATAGCATTATGCAATAACAAGCTAGCAGTTGAACATGTTTTTAGCAGTATAAACATGGTACATCAACTTAAGAGATACAAAAGTCTATACTCCTTGATAACGCACATGTACTAATTGATAGTGCAGAGGAAAAATTATGCATGCATCAGCATAAACCATCAGTAAACGCAACGATCCATTGTGACAGGAAAAAAAGCAAAAGATGGCAGAGGGCAAGCAAGAACAACACCACCAACAACAACCAAGCCTTTCAGTCCCAAGCAAGTTGGGGTAGGTTAGAGTCGAAACCCAACAAGATCGGCAAATGGCGGAGGTTATCAGCCATGCTTAGCATGAAAAAAGTGAGCATGCTTAGCATAGGTTATCAGCCAATGCAACAAACCATTGTGACAAGAACTAAGCATAAGACAATTTTGGCAGAGGGCATGCATAGTAATGCAAGTTGCCGAAACACCACAAGATTGGAAAATATGAAAGTAGATGACACAATCGACAAGTGTATTATTAGAAGATCTTACGTCCATCTCTAAACAACCTATACAAGGTTGTCATCATTTCACACTCAATTTTAAAAAGGATGTAAATGTATCTCACATGAAACAAAGCAGCCAAATTCTTTATAATGCAATGTTCCTGAGCATAAAGTTATTGGTGGATACCTTGTAGAAAATAGCCAGACATGGTTCGTAGGAAGGCGCCATTTCCGACAAAATGCGATCACCTCCGGAGTAGAATAGAATTTTGGCTTGCCATGACCCAACTCCGTTACAGCTGTAACCACAGCTGCATAGCGCCCAAAACAAAAATGAATAAATATACACATAGCGATAACAGTGAAAGTAATGAAATAAACAAGTGCAGCAAACAACTCAATAGTAAAGTAATGGTGCAGGAGAAGTAGCACGCAAAATTAATTGCCCTAAAGTACCAGCAGAGTCATATCCAAAGGCAATATAAATTATAAATAGAAAGAAAAAAGATAAATAGTTGGTGCTGATTTTACATTACAATTTTACAAGACAAATAGAACTTTCCAAATGTACCACTGCAGGAAATAAACTGTTGAAGTTTCGATGTCCATGTAAACTAGGGGCAAATTGGTGATTACCATACAAATGCAACATTTTACAAGCTTTTAACAGTCAACGATGGGAAAGAAAAAAAATGGCTTTGCAATCCGGTGACATAAGGAAACAAAGAAATAATCAGTGACACATAAGGAATCTATCCAATAAAGATATTTCAACAGTTGTGACACAACAAAATGGTAGATTTTGTGAGTGTAAAGAAAACCACTGAAATCAAAATCTGACCCTTTTTTATTCTTTAAAAATTACCGAAATCAATAAATATCTAAAAAAGTTGAACGAACTATAAGTAGATTACTAATTGCCTTGGACAGAAGAAAGGACGTACCATAATCATCCTTAGGCCTTTGCCCATGGTCTCCTAACACAGCTGTCACAAGTTCCATTGAAATGCTTATACGGTTTCTCTAGAAGCAGAAAACAGGTAAAAATTAGGAACTGCGAGAAATATGCAGAGCCAGAAACCCTCCATTACCCAGAAAGCAAAAAAGTAGCAGAGCTAAAATGATGAGTTTTAATGTAATAGTAATTTAATAAGTAGATTATATTAACTAGCACTGCAATGAAAGCACATACACTTCCTGATTTTTTCATCGACTTGTTAGCTAAAAGCATTTTTTTTTTGGAGCTGTAACAGTAAAAACTTACTCTTACTAACAAAGTTTCCAACATCCAACTAGATCCCACATTGCAAAATATGCAAAACAGCTAAGCAAGCCTAGGGTTGCTCCTCTAACTTCCTAGGCTACTTAAGAAAGATGCAATGTTAAGATGTTATACTGAAACCACAACAGAAAATAAACAAAATTAATTCTCCTTAGTTCAAGGCTATATTCCACTGCTATATGAATTACTCCACAAACAAGAAAATCATGATGTTCTTGAGAAACATTGCCCTAAACATTGAATACCTCAAGGAAATCATTGAATTCTGCTTGCATTTTAGGGGCCTCCTTCCCCCAAGCTTCACGAAACAAACGCCCCAGAACAAAAACACCAACAGCAGTGTATCTAAAAGCAAAAGTTGAAAACTTCAATCATCACATAAATTGATCTTAAAATAATGAGGAGAGATGAACAAAACATACACATTCCCAAAGCTGTTTTTTGCATATGCACCACCATGGTGACCAGCATACATGAAGAGTGACCCAGAATGCTTGAGTGTAACCTGGAGGAATAATGTTCTTATACTATATTAGGAGGGAATTCATCATCACTATGATCACTGATTAGTTCACTCAAGGTTTTCTAATTAGTTCACTAATTGATTAAAAGGCAAAACAAAATATCAGACATACCTCAAGGTTTGCTAAGCCGTGCGATACCATCTCAATCATTCTGGTTCTTGTCTGTCATCGCAAATGTGAGTGTAAGCTTCTCAATAAAACTAAAATTATTATTCCACTGACTGAATGGCAACAACAGAAAAACGAAGACAGAATAATCTACAACCACAAGAATTTATTGCACAGTGAGCTCATTAAGCGTTGCCTTATGAGAGGCTAATTATGGCCACATCAAAGTCACCAAGAGCTATACAGCTACAGTAAAAATTGAAAATTGAGTAGAGATGCAAATTAAATGTTTATTAGGAGAAAGATTAAATGGTTATATCCTTTAACTGATGAAAATTTAGATGACTTCATCAAGTCCTGGAACGAGCTCTACAGCTACAATACCATGTTCGAGTGTGCAACTGCTCAAATCATCACAGAATGTACAAATGCTAATTTCAGTCGAAGTACTCTGCAAATCCTCTAGGAATTCCAATAGTCAATTTCGCCAATCACCACAATGCATAGGAAACAGGCAGCAATTGTTGGTTAACCTATGCCCACCAAAAACTACTGAACTAACCCCAGCCAACCCACAATGTGACAGCAATCTATAAGCATCAGATTATCAGAACCAGCCTACCAATCACAGGGTGAATCCTCCACGATTTTTGGGTAAAACACTTGTCATTGTCAGTCACAAGTCAGAAATGGTAGGGACGATGACAAATTGAACAGCAGCAGCAGCAGACCAAGCACTCACCTCTTGATCGGACTTCTCGTTCTCGAACTTGGGGTAGAACGTGGCCCTGATCTGGGCCTCGGTGAAGGTGTTGTTGTCCACCTTGAAGAGGTTCGAGAGCATCCCACTCGCAGCACCGCCCTGCTCCGCCGTGACCGCCGCGGAGGCCGAGGTGGACGCGGAGGCGACGCCGGGGGCGTCCGCCGCGGAGGTCGCGTAGCCCCTCGGCACCCACATCTGCGCCGCCCCCGCTCGCGGCGGCTCCTGCGAGGCGAGGGTCATCCTCCCGACGGGCTCGGCGATCCCGGCCGCGGCGGAGGCGGAGGACGAGGAGAAGGAGGCGTCGGTGGCCTTGGGCTTCCATTTGCGCGGCGGCGGCTTGGTCTGCGTGGAAGAGAGAGAGAGAGTGTGAGGCAGGGTTAGGGTTTAGAGGGTTTATCGGCGGAGGGAGGGCAGGAGAACGTACACCGTCGCGTCGGGGAGGCATTGGCGCGGAGGCGGCGGAGGAGGAGGAGGAGAGGCGGAGGGGGAGGAGGAGCGGGAGGATTCGCCGGGGGGCGTGCGGGGAGAGGAGGGAGGAGGCGGGCGACATAAAATGGCGAGGTCGAGGTGGCGCGCGGCGGCGGAGTGGAGGGGTTGATGGCGCCGCCGACCCGCGGCGGTTGTGTGATGTGGAAGCGAGGACTTGCCGGCGCGGCTGGAAGGGCTGCGAGGAAGTCGGCGAGATTTGGTGGGCTTGGTCTTTTAAAAAAAATAGATTAGGTGGGCTTGCGTCTTTGGGTTGGTTTGGCCCACGGGCTCATGTCGTTGGGTTGGTTTGGCTCACGGGCTCATGTCGTTGGGCTGGGTTGGTTTGGCCCACGGGCTGGACGCGACATGTATTGACCCACAGGAATAAAGTTTACTACAGCTCGAACACTCAGAACAAAACATACACGTCATATATTCACTACAATACAGTACTGTCCACACCTAGAATAAAAAACTATATAATCATGACAAACTTTATGGACTTAAAAATTATTTTAAAAAATGGAAAACGTGTTAGCACAAATATAAACGCGTGGAAAAAAAGTTATATCGGGAGTTTTGGGTCCGATGCGTGCTCCCTTTTCCATCTATCTCCGATCTTGAGCTCTCGTGAACAAAACGGCCACACATGCTTCCATGGCAACAAGAGATGAAAAAGAAAGATAGAGATAGCAAAGAGGCTTGAAGAACTGGTATACAAGTTTGATTAAAGAAAATATTAGCTTCTGACTGCTCATCACTCATCCCAGATCGATTTATATAGTATCTTTGGCACAAAAGTTATTTAAATAACGGAACATCTTGATCTTATCTCCCAACTCAGGGATACGCGTCCAAGCAGCTTATTTACTGGAATATTCTAGTAAGTAATAACCGATTTAAAAAAAACAAAATACTGTTGTCAATGGTACATCCTGCCAAACAAGTCGTGGTTTTAATAAAACTGGAAAAAAAGTCTAGTTTCAAAATACTGTGATATTGTACAACCTGCTACTCTACCTTTTAGCTCTCTTGTTTCGCTTATCTTCACTATTGTCGTCCCTAGCCTCCTTGTCTTCCCCTGTTGCCTTGGATTGCCCAATGGTCTCTACAGGTTCCTTCTCGCTGGACAAGGCTTCATTGGAAAGCACCTCAGGTGCCATCTCGCAGATGGAAGCGCCCACTTTATTCGAGAGGGCTGCTGGCTCGCCACTTCTTGGATCCTCATCTCCGGCCATTGGCAGTGCTGCAGAAAATTTGAAAATAACATTAGCTAACTAAAGAACTGATATGCTCTCTCAGCAACCACATGGATCAACAAATTGCTCCTAATGATCACTACCTTAGAGATAGAGATGCATGCAAGTCCAAGATAGGAAATGACTTGCATGTTTCTTGTTTTATGTTTTGTGCAAGGCTGCCACTGTATGTCAAATAACACTCCAATATGCATGAGCATGACTGAATTAACTGAATGTTCTCCAAATTTTTTATTGAATAAACTTTGAGTTCTTATTGAGTGCTACTCTCATAAGATTTGCTTCTTGTTTTCATTGCTGTTAGGTGATCTTGGCTGTAATATTTTTCATGCGACCTCCATCATAGCATTACTTGCTCCATGATGCATCCCTAAGGCAAGCTTATATACACTGCAATCTACATCAATATCTAGTTGAGCAATTGGATTACACAGATTAAACTCCCTCTCCACTGAGAGTTAGTGAACGAGCAAGTCTCGAGTTCACAGTCTTTGCAATGGATCTAACATATATAGGGTGCCTTTGGTTGGGCTTTCCAACCTGCTTTTGCTTTTCCAAAAGCCAAAAGCCAACCAAAGGGTCTAAAAGCTCTACGTGCTTTTGCCCAAAAGCTACTTTTGCTCTAGTACAAAATCAAAAGCACCTTCCCCCTGCTTTCAAGTGCTTTTAGGGTAAAAAATTACCCACCTGCCACTGATTATGAAGGTAACGATTCGTTTTTTGCGCCGATCTATTTCTCTCGATGCGTCCGTCCGCCCGTCGCCGCCCGCACCCCGCCGCCTGCCGCCCACTGCCCGTCGCACCCCGCCGCCCGCGTCCGTCCGCCCGCCGCCCGTCACCGCCGGACGCCATCGGTCCGCTTCCCGCCGACCCGGCGCCCCCAACCGCCCACCACACCCCACCCCCGGACGGCCGCCGCCGCCCGTCGCCCCAAGTCGCCGGCTACTGGCCAGCCGTCCGCCATCCGCCGGCCCGCCGTCCGCCGCCCTCGGTCGCCAGCCCGCTTCCCAGCGCCCCCGGTCGCCAGCCCGCCGCCCCCGGCCGCCCGCCCCACCCCGCCCCCCGGACGGCCGCCGGCCCGACGCCCCCGGCCGCCCGCCACACCCCGCCCTCCCGGACGGCCGCCGTCCAACGACCCCGGCCGCCGCAACCCGCCGCCCGTCGCCCCCGGTTGCCGGCCGCCGGCCCGCCGTCCGCCGCTCCCTGCTCATCCATGTTGAAGGATGGCGTCCTTGTATAGAACTTTTGATGGATATAATTCTATTTATGTGGACCAATCACTTTAATGGATGAAAAATATATAAAATTTATTTTGTTATGAGCAATTTGCATATAAACACACTCACAGACCTTTAGGGACATTACAGATATTTCTTACACAGCCTACAGTTTCACAGCTCCTCTAACCAAACAGTCTTCTGCTTTTCCCACAGCTGCTTTCTCACAGCTGCTTTTCCACAGCCCACAGCTCACAGCAGCTTTTCCAAAAGCCACAGCCCAACCAAACACACCCATAGACGACATGAGGTATAATAATTGTAATTTGTAAACAATGGAAAACTAGAAATTTTTGCCTTCAACCATCAAACATATACATCACCTCTTATCGAGTTAAAAACATGTGTATAACTTCTTATATGCTTTGTGAACAATAATCCAAATGAAAGAAATGCACATTTCAGTAACACTATTTGGGCCTTTTGGGATATTTTTCTGATTACTGTTATGTACTTATAAGTTTCAGTTTCAAACTTGATGCTATTTTCCAATAGTGAACGTACCAAACAGGCATGTGTCACATGAGACTGGGAAAACCATTGGTTAGGATTAGCTGTTTGAAATAATTTTAGAAGAAAAGAAATCATGCATGTTTTTTATTCTGATTTAATCGACATCCTGAAAAGATAGGATGTTATTGGCAATCTTTGGATAGATTACTGCTGTCTATTCAATATTTCGATGTGCCTGGATAATAGGGTGGGTTATGTCATGGTATACACAAATTCTCATTTCCTTGTTCTATAAGTCTGATTCAAATTTGCTGACCCAGAAAAAACTACCAATTGTAGACATTCAAAACCTTACATGTTTTATTGATGGATGGTTATGTACCAAGCCAGTTTCAAGAATGTGGTCAATAACATTTAGAAGCAAACAAAAATTAACTAGAAGTAACATTTTATATGGCATCATATTATCATAATATCCCACTTCTTTAAAGAGAAAATAAGTAGAACTAATCAAGTAACACTGTCTCATGCGCAGCATATAGCATTCCCCATATACAAATTCACGTCATGGACCAAAATACTATTATGCGGAATTATGGGAAATGAAAGACTAAGCAAAGCCGTACCTGGTGTATAGAAGCTCATATATGGAATACTCTTGCCCCGGTGACTGTCCCACAGCTTACCTGCTTGAAGCACCCGGACTTCAAATTAGTAGCGAGTGCCTCCCCTCGATCCATCCTGACAAAAACGACAGCACCACCATCCACAGAGCCAACTACATCAAGTACATCACGCATGGAACGACCAGCGGGCATGAGCGTGCTTAACCTAATAGCTTTGCCTAGTGCCCATCTGCTATCGCCGTCGGGAACAACCTCTCTTGACCACAGGCAGAGTTCGGACCCCTCCACGGTGGCGCATCCCAGCCCACCGCCGTCGGCGGTCATGAGCACAATGCGAGTATTGGTCATTGGTGGTGCATCAACCAGAGTCACTTCTCGCGTTCCCAGATTGTATCTGAGGATTCTTGGAGTGATCTCGAGCACAAGGTAGAGCGAGTTCTCCTTCTCCACAAGGGCGCCGCGCGTCGACTGGCAAAGTTTACCCAAGCACGGAGCCGAAGTCGATTCACTCCACGCATCAGCTTCCGACGAGTATACGTAGGAGAACATCCTCTCACCGTTAGTGGCGACGAAGACCACGAGGAAGGGTCCGCGGTGGTGGCAGTCGAGGTGGTCGCAGCCGCCGCCCTCACCGCCGCCACCAGCGCAGAGCACGGCTGCGTTGAAGATGGACATGCGGCAAGGGAGCCGCCACAGCGAGGTCAGATTCCGTAGCTCGTCCGTGATGGGGTTCCATACGGCGAAGTTGTGGAAAGGGAGCCGCCACAGCGAGGTCAGATTCCGTAGCTCGTCCGTGATGGGGTTCCATACGGCGAAGGTGTGGAAGTATCCCCCGACGGCGTCCGCAAGTGGAGCAGGACGCGGCCGTGGCGGGAGTCGATCGCCCGAAAGGCGCGGCAGTCGCCGCGGGCCGTGCGGAGGAAGGAGCAGGCGGGGGAGAAGCTGACGGTGGGCATGCCTCGAGGCCTGCTGTTGCGGAGGACGCCCAGCACGGGGGGCGTCCGGTGGGCGCGGCGGAAACCGCGGCGGAAGGCGGGGCCGGTGACGAGGCGGCGCCAGCGCTTGCACGCGACGGCGGCGCGCATCAGACGCGCGGGGTAGTCTGGAGGGATGCGGAGGAGGATGGCCTCCACGAGCTCGTCGGGCAGCGACGGACGCGGCCGCGAAGCCATGACGCGTGGCCGGACTCGGAACCCCCGGCCGGCGGGCGGCGGCGGAGCGAAAGGTTTCTGGTTGCCTGGTTGGCTTGCCTGGTGCGGTAGTTTCGGCGTCTGCCATGTGGACCCGCAATTCGGACAGCAAATTTGGCCGAGTTAGGTTAACTAGGTGGACCCGTGGTGATTCGGTGCTTGCTGAGTCGACCTGAGACTTCAGCTCTGTTTATCCAAATGTTTGCGTTCGTTAGCGGAAGGACAGCAACTTTGCAAGGACCGTAATTTCCAATCCAAATTCTGATAAAAATGTTTGAACAAGTCCGAAAATTTTATATCTTTTTACAAGTAAGAACGGGCAAACACTTGAGCTTCGATACTTGTTTCTGCTCTTTGTGTCGAATGCCAATCCGTAGTCAGGGAACTCCTCCCTGTCTCTGACGAGTCTCTGGTGAAGATAGGGCTCTATGGTGTGGTTTGGGTTGATGTTAGTTGGAGTTCACCGGAGTCCAGCGTGCTGCCTGCGTTGGCCGGGCGGCTGTACTGATGACACAAGGTTTGTGCGGCGGCGGATCGGTTGGCTTGGAGCTACAGGAGATGGAAGGATATGGGAGAAGCACTGGATGGGCTCGCCGGACCAGAAGAAGATAACAGTGACAAAGAACGGCAGGAGGTCAGGGGGCACGGCCGGATGAACGATGGGGTCTCAATTGGGCAGACGAAATGCTCGAGTGTCCATTGCAACGTAATAATATCGGGTTTATATGCAGAAATTTCATTGTTGAGATCGGATTTATTTCCTTAATCTAAAAAAATATGCAGAAATTTCAGCTTTCCCCTCCTTGCTGGCGTTATCCTCTATGTTAGCAGTAAATTGGAGCAAAACAAAGGGAGCAGTAGTGTAAACTTTGCATTGCGCAAGCGACGAGTCATTATAACACATATTCAGAGGATGAAACTCAAGTGAAAATAGGATATTTTTTTTGAAAAAGTCCATGTAAAACCCAATCTATTTTAAACCCTGCGACCTACAAAACCAGGTATTTTAAACCCTCAGCTTTGTAAAGCCAGGTATTTCCTAGTGGTATCATCGGCAAAACGCTGCACGCACAATTCGTGCTGATCATTGGACCCTGGGAACCCCATTCCGAAAGTGCCATGAGGAGGGAGATGCAGGAAATTAAAATGCAGGGCCGGCCAGCAGTTGCTTTATTCCTGGCTTTTGATCCTTTCACAACGATTCCCCCCTCTTCCCCGTTGGTAACTTTAGAATGGGTGGGTCATGGCGGCACGACGGCCACACAGCCACACAGCTAGTCGTCCTTATAGTCGCCGTTGCAGCTTCATTCATTCGCCAGCGGCTCAGGAGAAACAAAAACAAAGTGGCCTTCACGAATTCATACAGTAGCTACAAATAAAAAATCAGCCATCTGAAAATAAGATAGTGTAGCGACGAACAAATTACATGAAGCCGAAAGCAACACAGGTCTCCTCAAAATGTTTTCCAGAAAAAGAAGGAAAAGTAAACGGGTAAAACCAACTCATCGAAACTCCATACAGGCAGCAGCAGTAAGCAGGATGAACTTAATTACATACACATGCATACATGAGTCCAGGTCTCCAGGAAGAAGAACAAATCATGCATACATCACACTGTTGATACAATCACGGTCATGGAAGAACACACTACACGAAAACCAAAGCTGCCCGCCGCGTACTTGCATTGCACCCTTGGGCGCTAGCTGCAGGGTGTCGAACGAAGTCTCAGCTGGGTCGTCTCTGCAGCCTCTCTGGATCAGGAGACGAAGATGATGGAGGGGTCGCAGCAGCACTCGTCGAGGAGACAGCAGCAGCACAGCGCCGCCAGGCTGCGAAATTTAGTCAGAGCCAAGACACGGAAAACAATTGGTGAGAACGAACCGGATCGGAGTTCGCCGATGATCGAAATGATGGCGGCTGGTGGGAACAAGCCCAAGCGCCCCAGCGGTGTAAGTTATTGTCAAGAAGATGGTAGCACGCGTACCAGCCCTCGAGGAAGCCCGGCGACCTGCGCGGCGGCGGCGGGCCGTACTGGTACTGCGGCGGCGCCATCACCGGCGGGCCCTGGTACGGCCCTTGGTAGTAACCTTTTGGAGGCAAGAACACCACAGGAATTAAAGAGTAATCAGAGCAGGAGAGGGCTGATCGCGAGCTGATCTCTAGCTGTCGGAGCAGTGTAGCTAGCTAGCGGCATAAAAAACAACACGTACCTTGCGCCGGGTAAGGGTAGCTGGCGTACCTCGGGTCGCTCATCCTCGACGACCGTGCTCGAGATGAGCGGGTGGTGGATTTGCTGATTGGTTTTGGTTTAGGCGGATGGGGGAAAGCGTCGAAGGCGACGGGATCGGAGAGGACCGGTGCTTAGCTAGAGTAGTGAGTGGTTCGGCGGCCTCATCTCGTTTACTGCTAGAGCGCTTGTGCGCATTTATACGGAGAAGGAAGCTGAGGCCGTCGACGCCGACCGATGAGGCCGAATCTGCCGGCCCCGTCAGCGCCGGCGCGGATCGGTTATTCCCCGGCCCGGCCGCCGCCACCGTTGGCAGCGAGCTTTCCACGAGGCCCGAGCACGTTTATTTATGCTTCGAATAATCTTCTTCCCCAGAAATCAAAAACCGCAGGCATCCGGGAACGAAGGAATCGGCGCACGAACCAAGTTGCACTACTGTCATCCGTTGGTTCCGTCTACACGGACGACCGGAGCCTTTTCGTTGCCGGTAACCAGCTACACGGATCGTATCATATTCTTGGTAGTAGAATATAATCGTCTTCAGAAGTTCAGATTGACATGCATGACATGGGTTTCACAGAGCTTGGACAATTGGGCTAGCTGGTGAAGCAGTTGGGAGATCGTCGAGGTGAGGTGACGCTCCACGGATACCTAAACCACTCCACCCAGGCCCTGCTTTTCGCTAGCTCTACCAACTCAGGAGCTAGCTCACGGGAGAAGAGTTGGTCAGGCCTCCCGGTCTGGATCCATGCATGCTCTCGTAAAGTAGTTGAGCTTCAAGCTCAAGCAAGCAGCTAGCGGAAGTATATAATAACAAAAGAAAAATGTGTTGTGCAGCGAATAATGGATCCGCGGCGACTCATGCTGCCTGCTTGCTGTATGATTGACATACGATTCTGAATGCGCGTCGGGAATGGAATCCGGTTCAAAGTGCAGGCGTTTCTTTACAGCAGCAACCGTGCAAAAGCGTTTCGCAGAAAGGCAGACGGAAGAAGATCAGCGCAGGGAAACTTGTGTCCCCGCTGTGGATGAAACTTTGCTCCCGTACTGACCAAAACCGTATTAGAAAAATTTGGAATCATGCGAAATCGGGAGAAAATCCGGAAAACCCCAAGCGAAATCGGGGGTAGAAATCAGTTGAGGGGTTTTGTGATCCAATCCGCGGCTTCCGTCAAGTTACCGCCTCGGCTTCCCCGTAATTATCCCAGCTTTAAATCTTGTATTTGGCGTTGATCAGAATATCAGAAGAAGCACAGACCGCCTCTTTTTATAACCTTCCCCTCGCACTCTCTTCTCTGAGGCTCCACGAGGTGGGACTAAACCTATAGCAGCATGCAGCTGCGGAGCCGGCGCCTGCCGTGCTTTGCTTCCTAATTGGGCCACAACCAAAGCAAAAGCCCAGTATGCAGGATTGGATGGACTCACCTAGCCAGCCCAGTATGCTAATTGGCCACATGAACCAGCCACCTCTGCTTTTGTTTTTTCTTTTTCAATTCGTTCCTGCAGAGCTAGGTTTGGCCTCTTTTCATTTCTTTTCTTTTTCCACTTTATTTTTTTATTCATAATTATCTCCTTCTGTTCGTTTCAAGTATTTCATGACAATTAAAAAGTTAATTCCCTGCATTGATCTATTTGTATATGCCATGTGAAATGTCACATGTCAACTACTCATGCATGAATATGTGCATGGCAAACATCAATACATCACATGTCATAATTTCAAGGGTCTTAATTTCAGCTACAAAGATCACTCTGACTCCTGAGAATGATAGAGTACATAACTACATGTAAAACAAATACTTAGATGAATGAGAACCACGGGTTATTTTTAGACAGTGGAACCGGGTATAAGTATAACCATAAAGTCAATATATACATACACATAACAGATGCACAAAATTCTGCATTTGACCCAAGCTAGCCTTGCAGCCACCATCTTCAAATTTTGTGAACCGATCGAAAGGTCATGCAAAAGTTTTTGCCACTGAAAGTCACAACGCGGTTGAAAAAACAGAACCCCATTAGAGAGCATACATCACATTTTGCTCTTGTGCACAAACAGTCATCAACGAGATAAAAAGCCCTCAATCCAATGTAAAACATCATGTGACAAGTAATGATATTAACATTCCAAGTTACTATTATATCCATCATATTGCTAATTCCTTTTCGGCCCATAATGCAAACTATATTTGTGGCAGCAGGAGCACCAATTTTTATATGTCGATGTTCAACAGTAGGGAAGTAGCTTCACGATACATTAGTACCTCCAGTATTTTTCTTAGGTGGCAAGAATAAGTGTATTAACAAATAATAATAATAAAAGTATGATTAGTTAAATAATTGTCCATTCAAGGGTTCATATCTCAATGGTAGAGCATTTGACTGCAGATCAAGCGGTCAACATTTCGAAACTGGTTGGGCCCTCTAATTTTTATTTTATTTTTTCGGTTCAAACAACACCAGCTGAACTCTAAAGCACAATATATGTTTTGCAAATCTACTGTTGACCATTTTTTTTAAAAAAAATATTCAGAGTCTGCTTAATGGAGATGCTTGGGATGTAAAATTTGACGTGTGATCATGAGCTCCATTCCACAACTATTTTGTATCAGGAAGTTGGTGACGTCAGTTATGGCTCAGCTAACATAAGATGATTTTGTTTTTTTTCCAACAAGAAAAGATGTTAATGCAAAAAGAAAGAGGAATCAACAGTAGATATGTCATATCAAAGGCATTTAGTTCATTGAAGAAAACAAAAAAAAGGGGTTCGTGAGAATGTGGAATCAAATGATGCAAACATCAATTGAAGACGATGATGAAGAGATCGCACCTTTCGACGACTCCCGCACGAGCACGATGTGCACGGCGGCGTTGTTGGGCGGCAGCTGCAGGTGGAGCGGCAGGAGCTTCCCGTTGATGGGGCTGCGCGAGCACATTATCACGTCCTCGAGCCCCGATTCTTCCTTGAGCCTCTCCAGCAGCTCCTCCAAGCTCGTCCCGTTGAACGTGAAGTGGCGCGGCTCCTCGTCCGGGCTGACGTACCCGTCGTCGTCGTCGCCGACGTGGTAGTGGATCGACCGCCCCTCCACCTTGTGCAGCGGCACCGAGAAGGACTCCGTCGACTGCACGCACGCACGCACGCGTAGATTAATGGCGAATCGATCACCGTGGCCGTCACCGGCGATATATATCTGCGTGCGTTCGCTAGCTAGCTAGCTAGCTTGGCCGGTTAATTCGTCGAACAGACGGACCTCGAGCCGGTACAGGCCGGGCGCGGGCGGCGCGATGTAGCCCGGCGGCGGCGGCGGCGGCTGCGCTCTGAACGGGGCCGTGTTCTCCTCCCGGTGGTGCGGCGGCGGTGGCGGCGGCCGCAGCGCCGACGTCGGCAAGGGAGGGGGAGACAGGGACGACGAACAGGAGGGAGGTTTGTACGACGGCGGCGCTGGTGAGTCGTCGACGGAGGCAGAGGAGTCGGGTCTGGGGAGGACGGCCTGGACGACCTCGACGTCCCAGACGACCCAGCCGGCGTGCCGGTGCGGGGTGTCGTGGGTGACGGAGTTCCGCCATGGCGGGAGGCCCGCGTTGGCGCGGAGGAAGTTGCCGTACCGCGTGCGAAGGCGCGCGCCGCCGCGGGCGCGGCCGGCCTCGTCGCGGACGGGGACCCACTCGACGGAGGAGTCGAGGCGGTGGGGCAGCGTCTGGAGCACCTTGCGGCCGGTGACGCCGAGGAGGAAGGGCTCGTTGGAGGCGGAGAGGTAGCGGCCGTAGCGGCTGCGGAGGCGGAGCACGCCGGGGGAGTGCGGGACGGGCTCCACCACCCACCGCGCGTTCGGAGACGCCGCGTTCCGGTCCTGGATCACGTGCGACTCGTCCTCGTCCGCGTACAGGTACTTGTCGTGGTGGCTCCGCAGCCGCACCGTCCGGGCGCGCTCGAACAGCTCCATTGTTGGTGGTGCCGGTGCTCGTCGGCGGCGGCGGCGCACCACGGCGTCGTTCCTGTTGCGTACGGTGGCGGCTGCCGGATGCCAGCCGGTGGTACGCGTGGGAGTGGACCGGACGTGCTCCGAGCGTTGCGCGCTCGGCGTGGCTATTCTGAGAGGGAGAGGAGCGGCGCGGCATGCCGGCATGGTGCGTGGCGCGCGGGAGTTTTGAGCGGTGGTGACGGTTGGGCGCTTGGGGTGTTTCACCGTGTCGACGGTAGCGTGTCACCGGTTGGTCGGTCACGGGCGCGTGTGTGCGACTAAAAAGACCGTACTAATTGGTAAGATTTTCAAAATAAAGTTACACTAGAGTATATTGGATGAAATTTTCCCAGAAATAATTCTTTATAAAAGTGGAATAAATTTTTATGAATCCAGAACAAATATTCAAGGTTGAGGATAAAAAATGCTCCAAGTTTGGTATAGAATTTTTCACGTTAAAAGAGAGAATTGTTCAAGAAGAAAAAATTGTTACACTCTCAGAACAAAGAATTGTTCAAGTGGAACAAAAATTGCTCTAGTGGAATAAAAAAAAACACCTGTAACAAATCAACTAAAATCGTGAGTATTCCCTAATGATAATTTTTGGACTTTGTTATGGCCTGTTGATGGTCTAGCAGTTGTTTTTGTTGGTGGGTTGGTTATCAAAATATGTAGCAACATGGCAAATACTAACGTTAAAACTTTTTGATACATGTAAGGGGTATGGCACTGGTCAAGATTGACAATGGGAAACATGGCTTCTTTGGGGATATTTTTTTGGTGGTGGTGGTGGTGTATTTCTGGCTACTCCTTAAAGACAGGTTAAGTACAAGGGGACTTCTTCAAAGGAAAAGTATGGAATTAGTGACCTATATTTAGGGATGAAAGCGGTCGGAAAAATCTTCTAACCACTTTTGTTTTCCATATTTTTTTATTCAATTTTGTTTTCCGTATTTTTTATTTGATTAAGGGAATAAGAACAGGAATGCCGGACGGGAAAATGAAATTGGATAGGCAGGATGATAGAAATGAAATCAGATAGATGGGATGATCGGAAACATATCGATAATGGTCGGGAACTGATAATCCAAAATAGGAGATCGGTGAATTGAATGTCCGAGCCAATAATTATTTGTGGCATTTGGCTTAACACATATTTCATACATGAATCATACAATATGTTGGAAAATGTATGTAAAAGAAAATAAAAGGAAAGAGCCAAACCTACTGCTTTGGTGGATTTGTGGCCTTGTAGTCCATGGCAGGCTTATAGCTAGTAGGCCGTGGCCAGTGGCCCACTTGCATGCACACACGGGCTAGTTAGCTTTACATGGGCAAGGCAGCAGCAACAACAGCACACCACCAAAGTTTAGTCCCACCTCGACCAGCCAGCAACACTTCATGCGCATGTGAGCTATAAAGCAGGCAGAGGATCCGTGAAACTGTTCAGTAGTTTTCTAAATCTAAATGGAAAGAAACCGGCCGGGAAAAAGGGGATTCAACCATTCGGTCAGGAAAAGCGTCCCCTAATTTTGATTCGATCTTGATTTCATCGGAATTTCCAGATTTTCCTTGAATTCTAATTTTCCTGTGATGTGAAAATTATACTTGATCAGTATATATGCGGGATATGATTTGATCCTGGTTTCACCGGAATTTCCAGGATTTCCATTCCTACTTTCACCCCTACCTATGATTGTATCCTTTGCCTTCGTTAGTATGAGGAAACATTAGAGCACTTGTTCTTGGACTATGATTTAGCTCATGCTTGTTGAGTTTCTCTAAACCTTGTGCAACAACTTCCTTAAAATGACCCATTCAATGCCCTAGAAACCTTTATATTGCAATTGCAAGTCCCCTTCTTTATGGAAATAATCATTCCAATGGGCTTGGCAATCTGGACACATTGAGAAATGATCTCATATTGAGAGGAATACAACCAAATAAACCTGTCAGTTGCAAAGCAATATTCAATAAACATTTTGGTCTGGTTATCCATCGAGCAAATAGAAGATATCTTCCTCAAATTGAAAATGGAAGAAGTTAGATAACCTTGCATGATTCTCCCTATTTTCTTGTCTCCTTTTTTGTTTCTTGATTCCCTTTCGCGACAACTCTTTTTTGATTATTTTAATATATTATATCTAGCATAAAAAGGGCCCACTTATCGGCATGTTCAACATGGGCGATCATATTGGTCCCCATTAGTAGTTAATTGATATTAGGAGAAATTAAGCAGTAGCCAGCGAGCAGCGTTTCTCCGTTTCTCCTTCCGTTTCTCATCTTTTCCTAGGTGTTGTGCGTCATTTTTCTTATTCTCTTGCCATGGAAATCAATTCCACCCATCATAATGCCCCTTAAGTAACACGCGATTTTCAATTATGTGTTCGTACCACGTCACACAAAGAAACGATATCTGCCTCAAATTGAAGAATGTTAGAAAACCTTAACATAATTCTCCTTATTTTCTATCTCCTTTTTTCTTCGTTCCCTTTTGTAACAACTCTCTATGCCTATTTTAATATATTATATATATGGTAGAGGCGGGCAACCCCTTTTGTTGCTTAAAAAAACATTCAAATACTATATCTGTCATGAAATATTAGGAGTTTTGGCTCTTGACATAGACACATAGTTGTCCAGGTGCATATAGCTAGAATACCTTTTATTTCATGATGGAGGTAGTAGGTTGAGATAGCCAGAAAGGTCCAGGTATCCAGCAGGAAAAGGGCCCATATATCGGCATGCATGTTCAAAGTAGGCGACCATACTGATCCCTAGTAGTTAATTGAGAATAGGAGCAATTACGCAGTAGCCAGCGAGCAGCGTTTCTCCGTTTCCTCTTCCACTTCCCAAGCTGTCATGTGCTTTCCCCTTCCGTTTCTCCATCTTTTCCTAGGTGCCGTGCGCCATTTTTCCTATTCTCTTGCCATGGAAATCAATTCCACCCATCATAATGCCCCTTAAATAACACGCGGCTTTCCATCATGTGTTCGTACCACGTCACACAAAGAAAAGATATCTGCCTCAAATTGAAGAATGTTAGAAAACCCTAACATAATTCTCCTTATTTTCTATCTCCTTTTTTTCTTCATTCCCTTTTGTAACAACTCTCTATGCCTATTTTAATATATTATATATATGGTAGAGGCGGGCAACCCCTACTGTTGCTTAAAAAACATTAAAATACTATATCTGTCATGAAATATTAGGAGTTTTGGCTCTTGACATAGACACATAGTTGTCCAGGTGCATATAGCTAGAATACCTTTTATTTCATGATGGAGGTAGTAGATTGAGATAGCTAGAAAGGTCCAGCATATAAGGGTTGTATCCGGAGGAAAAAGGGCCCATATATCGGCATGTTCAACGTAGGCGACCATACTGGTCCCCAGTAGTTAATTAAGAATAAGAGCAATTACGCAGTAGCTAGAGAGGGACGTTTCAGCGTTTCCTCTTCCACTTCCAAAGCTGTCATGTCCCCTTCGGTTTCTCTTCATCTTTTCCCTAGGTGCCGCGCATCATCATTTTTCTTATTCTCTTGCCATATAAATCATTTCCCCTCGTCCTAATGCCCTTTATTCCAAATAACATACGATTTCCCATCGTGTGTTCGTACCGCCTCACATATGTGTATATATTTTTTTTCTTTTATCTTGTTTTCTTATCTTGTAAGTTAATCGTTTTACTAGGTGAACAATTGTGGCTGTTTATAAGGTGATCACAGGGAGTAGTAATATGTGGAGAAAGCAGGTTTTGGCCTCGAAATGCTGGGCATACAGGACACCAAGCAGGCGTGTTCTAGGTTTTGGGTTTTCCTATTTTTCCATGCATGTCTGCATTTGCCAAATGAAAGCCGCGTGCATGCATGTTTCAGTAAGCAGTCCTTTACTGCCACCAACCAAATTTAAAAGATGACTAGAGATGCGACGACACACGAAATCAAATTCAAATACAGTAATAAATATGTGCTAAAAAACACCAAAGCCACTCGGGGCATCGTGCATGCCATTTGTTGGAGAGAAATTAATGCATGCATACATGCTTATGGTAGATGAAACCTTGGGTGGCGAGAATAGGCAGCAATGCACGTCACCGCCCAATCACTTACAGCTGCACAGGCACAGCACCAGGTTTTCACAGAAACTACCCAAACGCTGCTAAGATACCTGAACCACACCCAGGTACGATTTGCAGCTATATATAGCCACCAACCCCGCCGTGCAGTACCCCACCCAAGCACAAGCAGAAGCAGGGAGAGCACGAGCGGCATAGTTTGCAGCCTGCAGACTCTCTCTCTCTCAAAAAAGAAGAAGAAGAAGAAGAAGAAGCCATGACTAGCAGCCAGACCACCCTGCCTTCCACACTCTCCACCCAAAAGAGGTCTCGCCATGGCTGGACCTCGCTCCCCTATGACATCGTCCGCAGCAAGGCCGGACGCTTCCTGGCCGACGACGACATCGACTACTACATGGCCTTCCGCGCCACCTGCCCCGACTGGCGCTCCGCCACCAAAGACTACCCCGAGAAGGCGGACTACACCGACGCCACCCGTTTCCAGCCCAGCAAGTGGGTGTTACTTCACCAGCGGGACGACCTCGTCACGCTCGTGAACGTCGACACCGGCCGATTCCTCTGCAAGAGCATCCCTCTTCTCCGCGAGCACTTCTTCGTCGGCGCCACCGGCGGCGGCCTCATCCTCCTCGGGGACTCGACGGAGCCCAGCCGTGCTCGCCTGCTCAACCCCTTCACGGGCTCAATCGCCCATTTCAAGGTGCCTGTGCCCGTGGCAGGGGTGAGGGCGGTCGCCGTGACGACGGCGCCACTGATGGTCTTCGTCTCCACTCATCACGGTGACATCTTGTGGGCGGATCAAAATAGTGAGTGCTTCAAGTCCTTTCGGCCCTCTTACTCTAACAGACCTACGTGCTTGACACCCTTTGCCGGCAAAGTTTATGCCACTGATCAGCAAGGATCAGTCATCTCGTCGGCTGTTGCCGGTGCCGCTGCAGGGGAGCAAAGGCTCCGCTCTGCGCTCATGATCTCGATGGACACCACCATTCCTGGTCTTGACACTAGTCCTGACACAAGTTACCTAGCATGGACAAAGACCGGTAAATATTATCTCGTGGAGTCCGGGGGAGGTCTATTGCTTGTGACAAGAGCATCATGCTTTGACACCAATCTCCCAGTAGTTCATAGGGTGGACACTGAGAGGAAGGTGCTTGAGCCGGTCAGTAGCATCGGGAACCGTGCCATTTTCGCCGGCCCTGTCAAGTGCCTCTCTGTTGACGCTGACAAGTTCCAGGGCATCAAAGGTGGCTGCATTTACTTTGTTGAACCAGAAATAATTCGAGGCCGCGACTACGAGCCTTCATCCATGACAGTTTTTCATGTTGCTACTCGCGGGTGGCAAGACTCCATCACTTTTGGGTGGAGTACTCCAAAAGGTTGTTTCCATCCGTTCACCCTCATCCAAGCCTTGGCGGATTACTGTAGGTCTGCCCACTATTCTGAACTATTTGAAATAGACGCCAGGGAGTGGGGTTGGGATATATCTTCCGACTCCGAATCTGACGAATCATCTGATGACGATGATGCATACCCCTCCGAACCTGATGATGTGTGAAAAAGGGTTGAATGCATAGTCTGTACCCTCAGATGGCACCAAAGTCTGCCATATACTAGTAGTTTTATTTGTACTTTCATGTTGTTGTAAGTTTCTAAGTTCCGCCACCTGGGTAGCTTGTTCTCTTTAATCTGTAACTTGCCAGGCATTATTCTTACAGTCTGCAGAGTGTAATCATCTTTGGGATGTAGCCATGGCTCAATATATGTATCAGTTTAACAAATCTTTGGCAGATACTTAATTTTTGCAATCTTATTAGCTTTGCCATGACATATTCAAATGATTGTTCTACATTGCAGATCTTTAGTGGATTGATTTGTTCATGCGCAACTAGGAAAGTTTTGGGTGTAGAAAATATTTGATTTGTGCTTAGTTTAAGGAAAAAAACCCAATAGAGCCGTGTGCATCCGTGCTTTTCTAAATGAACAGTCAGGGCGATTTGCCGATTTTATTAATTAGAAAGGAGAGCCTAGATGGGAAATAAAGTCATACAAGAAAGAGAACATATGAAGAGAAAAAACTAACCACGCACTCCCAAGATTAGATCCACAAAACAATGCGTGCACCCTGCTATCGACCACGTTCTCATCTCTTTGTTCACCTTGGCAAACAGCGCAGCTGTAGAGAGTTTATTTTGCAAAAAGGCACTTCCTGTTTTTTGCTTTCCATAATTTCATAACCCCAACGAGAGGGTTCTCCCGCACAATGAGGGTTCAATTCTCATCTACATATTTGTGCCCATCAAGTTTGCTGTCTTTTTAGCATACGTTTGGAGGATCTCCGAGATCAAAAACAGGTACAAGGTAATAAGTTGTTTGGACTCTTGGTTCTCCTCACAGTTCAAGAACTTAACTTAGACTCAAATATCAGTACAAGGTGTTGTTGTTGTCATGCTGAGTACTTGTGTGTGTGCCTTGAAATGCAATGGTGACTTCCCCTCCACGCTGAACATATTACCGCTGCAAATAAAAACTCCATCAACGACAAGTATGCAGATGCACGTGTACCTCCTATTGTTAGCACGGAGGGGCCCATGGGTCATGATTAAATTAATGTACTTCTAGTGAACAAATTTTTGCAATAACTGGAGTAATAAATGGATTGAGTAACCCAATATTCAGGTTAAATAAAAAAATCACAAATAAATTTGGTTACTTCTGCCCAATATGAACAATATCAATCACAAATTTGTGGAGGATTGAAATCAATCATGTCTGTTTCTTCATTCTTCTAAATTATAAAGCCGCCAAGGTTTTTTTATTCCGATGATAGCCTATTTTTGATCTCAACCATAACCATCTACGAACTAATATGGTTCACTGTGTCTCTAAGCTAAGGCTATTCCCAATGTAGTGTTCTTCCTCCTCCATCTCCACTCCTCTTCCTCTTTTTCTTCTTCTTTTGCCCATTTTCTCCTCATCTTCCCCCTTTGGGGTGGGGGGGGGGGGGGGTTCTAAAGCCCCAAGAACAACTGCACCCTTGATATGCTAGGCCACAACGAGTCTTGTGTAGCCATAGTCATACCATTGAGGTGGTACATGCTAGGTCCTTTGTCACCTACAGTGCAGCTGCTGCTTGGTGCACTGTCCTCATGTACTTGGTATCATACTATCATAGTACTGCCAACATGGTTACATCATTCTACGAGCTTTACCTTTTCTTGTCGATTTGAAGTATGATCAAAAACTTTATTTTGGTGTGGCTCCAACTCTTCACGGACCTCGATAGTGGCCTCTACACCAAGCTCCACCTCCATGCCTGCAGTTTGCACAATGCCATAACTGGTTCTAACCGATGCCCCTGCGACATAATACAAGGTCACGCTGCTGCCGTTGTAAAGTCAAAATTGTGTTCATCAAGAAGTAAAAAAAATTGACG
This sequence comes from Setaria italica, assembly GCF_000263155.2. Taxonomy (NCBI): domain Eukaryota; kingdom Viridiplantae; phylum Streptophyta; class Magnoliopsida; order Poales; family Poaceae; genus Setaria; species Setaria italica. The sequence continues at coordinate 5,770,726 of NC_028451.1, read as the reverse complement.
GAAAGGGCAGACCCCCCCAACCACCACCACCACACACACTTTAATATTAGGAGGGTGCAAGGCTCGAAAGCGGGTTGGCTAATTGAGAGCACACTCCAGTTGCCACCCGCACGCGAGAGTGCTTTCTCTTCTCCAAGAAGTAACCCTTTTGACCGATCCAAATTGCTCGGTGTGACAAGAACACTATGAGTGGATGCTCAGTTTTTCTCAGCTGTGTATACATGCATGGAAATGTTCTATATGCTCAAGTGTTTCCAAAAAATGAGTACGGGCACTGGCATTTACAAGACAGCATATTAATTAGCAGATCCGATTCAATCTCATACATTTGATTACACGGATTTCTGTATCATTTGGATTCACAGGTGGATCCTTGTAAGACTACAGATACGCTTTGGTGGGTCCCTAAACCACACAGCTAAAAAAGAGGTGAAATCGATCGGAGACAAGAACCATTGAAGGCTCAAGGCTCTGTATTTGGGGCCAAAAATCTTATAGGCCTTCTTGCATCTACGGAATGAATCAGTGAGTTCTTTTTTTCACAAGCGAACGAGGATTTGGTCTCAAAATACTGGTCTAGGGAACAAGTGGGCCAAAGATTACGTTTTCGGGTGTCTAGTTTACAATCGGCTATTTTTGTTTCAGCTATTAGTCAAACTTTTTATCCAATGGATGCGTGACATGTCATCCAAGTCTATTTCTTTCACATGAAAAGTGGTTGAAAACATTAAGATTTTCAATCAATTTTTTAGCGAATGAACTAAAACAAAGAAAAATCACCGGAAAACAAGAGTCTCTCAGCTGTTTTTCTTCTCTCAGCATGATGCATCCATGGTCTGTACCCTCTGAATAGAAGAGGGGATCTAAGTCTGCTTATATAATAGTAGTATTATTATTTCTACATTTCATATTGTTACAAGTTACTCCCTCCATTTCAACTTGTAGGTTGTTTTCTCCTGGTTGTAGGGAGCAAATCTCCCGAAAATCCATCCGGGATAAACCAATCGAGACAAAAGGGGGCGGTGCGTGGGATTCGAACCCATGACCTCCAGCCTCGCGCGTAGCTTCCTTGCCATCCCACCTACACAGCACATCTGACTATATAGGAGATGCAATCCTTTTATATTAACTCGTGGGGGACCCATTTATCGCGGTTGGAAACACCAACCGGGATAAAAGACCCCCTTTTATCCCGGTTGGTATTACAAACCGGGATAAAAGGGTTCAAGGGATTTAGTCCTCCTTTAGCCACCCCGTGGGGATCCTTTTATCCCGGTTTGAAACACCAACCGGGATAAAAGTCTTTTATCCCGATTTGTAAAAGGGGGTTCTTTTATCCTGGCTGGTGTTTCAAACTAGGATAAAAGGTCTCTCGAAACTTTTTTTTCCACTAGCCTTTGCAACCGGGATAAAAGGTCCCGGTTGGTGAGATCCCCGCCAGTGACCGAGCTTTAGTCCCGGTTGATGAACCTTTTGTCCTGGGCCAACTTTAAACCGGGACAAAAGGGTGCGCATGGAAGGTGAGTTCTCTACTATATATATATATATATATATATATATATATATATATATATATATATATATATATATATATATATATATATATATATATATATATATATCGTATGTATATGTGTATATATAGGTAGATAGAGGTATATCGCTCTCGCACTCTCTCTCACGCACACGCGCGCACGCGCACGCGTGCACGCCTGTCTGTGATGTGCGCGCTTGATCGAAGAGGGGGGGGGGGGTAGGGGGATATATAGATACACACGGCACACACCGCACACACACACTCACATCTACATACACACTATATTGTCTTTGTCTGTTTAT
>NC_028451.1:5728308-5768787 GCF_000263155.2 Setaria italica | reverse complement strand
TATTTTTATAAATTAGGGGGAAGAGCCAAGAGTGGAAATAAGCTTATAAAAGAATAGGAAACCTAAAAGAGGATAAAGTAATTACATTCACATGATTTGATTCGCTAAATGGTTTTCACATTGGTCTTGGCAAACAGGGCAGTTGTGGAGTGCTTATTTTGCCAAAAGGCCCTTCCCATCTTTTTTTCATATTTTCTAACCCTTAAGTGACAAGGATGATTCCTACCGAACAACTTTCCATACGGTCCCTTTTGGAATCTCCCATCGACCTAGTCTACAGGAAACATGCTACCACTTGGCCCCAATATACCTTCATTCATGTTAGCTAAAAGTAGCACACTAGACAGCCCACAGCCCATCAAGTATATCACACGGCCCATAAAATTAAACAGTAATCCCTACGCAGCGGAGCAAGATCTTCGCTAGCTCGGGGCCATGCTTGTGGGTTTATGTTTGGTTGGGCAGGCCAACGAGGGTTCGATTCGTGCCTCCTACATATTCATTCCAGGTTTGATGTCTTTTTAAATTAGTTGGGTCTTGAGGAGTTCTCTGAGATAAATATTTTCATTAGCAGAGGTGGTTGTCACCTATAGCCAACTAGGGTTCGATTCTCACCCCATCATAGTGTGGATGGATGTCATTTATCTTAGTGAAGTTTTAATTTGTGTGGCATGTGCTACTCCAAACAACGGGGCTCGTATGCTGGCTGAATAGTCATCAGCTAAATTAAAGCGGTACTGTGTTCGGTGATCTTATGAGCTGGGGCATCAATATTGCATGTCATGGTTATTTGTTATTAAGATGCAGTTCTCTATTTGTTACATATTTAGCCGGATTCTATGCATCTGCAAGATTAGGACTGGCCAGGTCGTTATCTTTGTGCTTAGATATCTCCTTAGTAGAAGGTGAGATGTTTTTGTGCCGTGTGTTCTTGTGTGTATATCTTGAAAAAATAATCGTGACTTCCCCTCCATGCTGATGAACACATCACCGCTGCAAAAGATACTGTACATGGCACATAATAATTAAGGTGATGCACGTGTGTTCCTCCCTGCTGGTAGCATGAATATTCTAGGCTGCCTAACTTCCCGAGCAGTTGCGTGGGTCATTAATTAGCACTTCTAAAGAATAAATGCTGCAGTAATCTGATTAATGAATGGTTAAATCCAAGCACATAATTTTTTTGGTTATTTCTTGCTAATATGAACAATAATAATTATAAATTTTATGGAGAATTTACCATGCATTTTCTCTTATATTTCTTTGATTGATGAGTACCCACGTGCAATGATCGATCTAATCTCTTGATGATTGTTGTGAGGACGCGAGTGAAGATATCAGCTAAGCGACCAACTAAAAATTAGCTCATAAAAAGATTCCTTAAATCCTCAAGAGTTTCTTCACTCGTTTGAACAACAAGCAACCCAATCATCACGCGAAATGGCCATATGTCACCACACAGCCTAGCCAAAGGCATCTTACTATTGCTAATTCCCCCACGTTAATTATCATAAGATGTGATAAAAAAGATAAATTCTTAAAATTCTTACAAAAATCAGAAACATCGTCTGGTAATCAATTAGGTAGACTTCAATGATCATAACCTTGGAATCTATCATATTTTTTTAAAAAAAATTACCCACCTCTACCATTAAGAAAATACTCAACCCCTATATCTTTATCTAAATTATCTACCTCGGCTATTATGAAAAATAACCCGTAATCATCATCTAAATTACCTACCTATCCACTATAAAAAAATATGAAATAACTTCCCTAAATCTACTTCTAAATTAACCACATCTATCTATATTAAAATAACCTACCTAAAACAATCATCATAAATATCCCTAAGTGTATCAATATATGATTCTAAATTACCTATTTCTTTCATTATTAATATAGAACATACTAACCTATGGTATTTATGCATGATGTGTGCCACCATGTATACATGCATAGATGAAGCAATGAGAGTACCGATTTCATGTCAAACACGTAGTTAAAACTAGATGGTTCAATTAAACACAAACTAAATAAATATGGATCTGTGATTAAATGTGAAAAAGTATGAATGTACATGCAAAAAGTGCATAGAGTAATTGTTAACTAAAATCAACAGGGGCATGGAAAACCAGCCTTGACATCTTTTATGGAAACACTGCTCCTATTCGTGGCCTCAAAATTATATGAAATGAACACACCTAATCCAGTGGAAACTCAAACTTGCAATCTTCTAGTCACTGATCGATGCCCATCCTTGACACACATGGAACCAAAGGGGTTTTAAGGCCAATAATTTGCCAAAAAATACTAAATAAAACCAGCCCGGCGTAATTTCAATGCCTGCTAAAACAATTCTCTACTTCTCCCCCCTTTTTTTAAACACATGCCTGTTTTCAACAAAGTTGGATAAGACAGGCCTTCAGCAGGCTGTATGCTCCTCCCCAACAAGGAAGCAAACACATCTGTGCTGGAACGCCGAACGCCACCGCACGTCCTCTCGCATTGTTCATGCCGTCAGCTGTGCCTGTCCGCGCTAGACAACAGACAAAGCTACGGAGCAAGCGATGCGGCGCTGCAGGTCGCTGATCTTGTCGCCGTCGTCTTCGCCGCCGCCGGCTGTGTCGCACGCGCGCATTTGACCGAAGCTTTGACGCACACTGCTGTTGCTGCACAAGTTTATATATCGATCGTGCCAGATATCGTAGAGTTGATGAGCGCATTGGGCTAAAGCTTTGCTTAGAACACTATGGGTTGGCTCAGAGATCGTCTCCTCCTCGTAGCCCTCTTCGCCGCGAGCCTGAGCTGCGCCCCTCAAACCGGCGACGGCGATGGAGCGCAGGTCATAGAGGCCACACCTCACGTACGCATGCTGGTTTTTGATTCAGTAACGTGTCGTCACAGGAAACGATTATGTTGGTGATGACTGATGAGCAGGTGTACGTCGTGTTCCTGGGGCACCTGCCCGAGTCGGGCTCATTGGAGTATGGAGGTCCCTCAGCTGTAGAAGCTGCTCACCACGACCTGCTGAGTCAGGTCCTCGACGACGGCAGGTCTCTCTTTCAATCGATCGGACCGCATGATACTTTAGCGCAGTTTTCTGTTTTTACATCAGTTCTTCAAAATTGTACCTTTTCACCAAATTTTTACACTTAAATCCACGTCGACGCCATTTCTCATGGACAAATTAACCATTACTCCATCTGTCCCAAATTACCATTTATTTTGATTTTTCTAAATTCATAACTTTTACTATGCATCTAGATACATTCTATGTCTAGATACATAGCAAAGGTCTTATATCTAGAAAAGTTAAAATGAATAGTAATTTGAGATGGAGGAAGTAATTCGGAAAGGAAGGATTCTTTTGGGAGGTTCAATTCCTTCAACGCCAGCAGGGAACCGAGTTGTCGTCATGAACAATAAAACACTACAATTTTTTTTTGCAAGGGTAAAACATAATAATTTGTAGCATGCTGTATGCTAAATCATCTTTGCAGTTGAACTTTTGCGGTTTTACCTGGATTTTTTTAGTGTAGAAAACACCATAAGGCTAAACCTATGGTTTTGCCTTTGGCAGCTCTTATCCTCCACAGTTACAAGAGAAGCCTAAATGGCTTTGCGGCAAGATTAACCGAGCAAGAGGCCCAAAAACTCTCTAGTATGTGTTGACAGAGTATTTTCAGTTTATTTTGAAAAGCATTTCCCTTCTCTGTGCAAATCTCAAAGATTCGTGCATACATGACTTATTCCTATATGCAAATCCCAAAGCAAAATCAATTGCGCCTACCTGCTGTAAGTTCATCGAAGAGAGGGAGCAAAATCAAACCTGAAAAGTCAACAGTAATCTTTCGACATCCAGAGGTAGGAATTGTAACCTGAAAACCTGACAGGCATGGAGGGCATTGTGTCGGTGTTCCCAAGCCGGACCCACGAGCTTCTCACCACGAGATCATGGGATTTCCTGGGCTTGCCTCAAACCCCGCCTGAGGCTATGCCATTGGAGGGCGAGGTCATCGTCGGCATGCTAGACTGTAGCGTGTGTGGCCGGATTCCCCGCCTTTCTCCAACGAAGGCTTCGGCCCGCCGCCGAGCAGATGGAAGGGCTCCTGCCAAAATTTCACGTGCAACAAGTAGGCGCCCTTTTGCGCTCCCTCAATCTCAGATGTTATTGGCATTTCAGCTTATAAGCGGCTTATCGGTGGAAATAGTGAGAAGACCGCTAAACATTTTATTTATTTCCACCGATTCTCGCTTATTTGATCATTCAATTACAAATGCTCTTTTTCTTCTCACAAAATCATCTTTAACGCAGTAAGATTATCGGAGCTCGCATGTACGGCATCGGACCGAACAATAGCACCGGCCTGTCGCTGTTGGACAAGGGCGGCCACCGCAGCCACACGACGTCGATCGTCGCTGGCAGGGTGGTTGGCGAAGTGAGCCTCGGTAGCCTGGCTCGCCGTCTACAAGGTGTGCCACGGCAGGGGCTGTCGCGACGTTGACGTCTTGGCGGCATTCGACAACACCATCACTGACGGTGTGGAGGTGATCTCCTTCTCTGTCGGCAACGCGGTCCCCTTGCAATACTTCGAGGACGCTGGCGCCATCGGCTCCTTCCACGCCATGAGGCGCGGGGTGCTCACCTCTGCCACCGACAGCAACTCCGGGCTCGATGGCGGCCACGTCTGCAACGTTGCGCCCTGGATGCTGTCCTTCGCGGCTAGCGGCATCGATCCGCGGTTCGTCGACAAGATCATCCTTGGCAACGGCAAGACCATAGTGGTCATTGCATCAGTTGCGTACATCACGACATGGTTTTTCCCTCTCTTCGGCAAGCTAACACGATGATATGATGTTCTATACCTTGGACGCAGGGCACCTCAATTAGGTCATTCTCAATGTAAAGTTTCATATTTAAAAATCAAAAGTGCTATATAAGCATGAATGTATTTAGTTCATAGATGAAATAGCTCACACAATGCATAGTTTTATCTCTTGTTGTTTCCAAGGCTACATGCAAGACACAAAGATCTTGAAAATAGTGTACATATGGTTTCATCCCCATGAAATCACTTTCTTTTCTCACCTCATAAATAGTGTGCCATGTCATCAAAATTGCCTATATGACAGCTCATTTATTGTCCATCAAACTCCCGTTAAGAATGGTCTTAACACCTTCCCGATGCTACAGAATGCGCCACTTGTATTTCCCATCAACGGGTAATAAGTCTGAAAGGACGTGAGCAAAATAATTAATGGTTTTCAAAACCATGGAATTTACAATATAAATTTCCTGATAAAACCTGTTTTGTAAAAAATGATTTTTATAACCTTGTGATCCAAACAACCACCCAATGGTTTCACTTGGCACTGCAGAACCTGTGAGCCAGATGGCCTGGCCGGAGGTTCATATGAAGGGAAGATCGTCCTCTGCCCGGCCGACAACAGTGGCGATCCGAACGATGGCGCAGGCCCGTTCATGGCTGGTGCGGACGGCGCCGTCATCGTCGGCCATTACCCCAACCTCTCACAAGCCGTAGTTCTCCCTGCGCTTGTGGTGACTCAGGATTCAGGAACAGTTCGATGAAATAGTTGCCTATGTCAAAAGCACAGAGTGAGCTCCCTGATCATGTCGCTTTGTCGCAACACCTTATTGGAGAGGTTTAACTCTCACAATTTGCAGTAATCCTGTGGGCACCATAGTCAGTACAGAGACGATGTTCGATCCCAGGCTCCAATATCCGCCTCCTTTTCTTCTCCAGGCCCAAACCTCATCACTCCTGGGATTTTGAAGGAACCGAATTCACTTCAAAGATCACAATCATCTCCAGTAATCTCATAGGAAAATTAAGGACAACCAGTTATGTTCATACTTCATAGAATTGTTTTCTGAATTCTGATAAATGGTGTGCGTCTGCAGCCTGATCTAGCTGCACCCGGGGTTGGACATTATCGCCTCATGGACGCCGCTGTCATCACCAACCGGAGAGCCTGTCGACAACAGGAAGGTCCTCTACAACATCGAGTCTGGCACGTCCATGGCTTGGACACACGCTAGCGGCGCCGCGGCATATGTCAAGTCCCACCGCCGCGACTGGTCTCCGGCGATGATCATCTCAGCTCTCATTACCACAGGTGCATATAATACCGCATTGATTCCATTTCATACACCTTCAGTCACATTCATGTTGTTCCATTTAAACCGTCAGGGGATGATTCTTCACATTTAAATAATTAAATCACTAACCATCTAAAAACACATTCAAATTTACAATTTGGAGATAAATAGTCAACATTTTCTCCCTGTTTAAAATCAGCAAAAAGAACTTACCATATCGCAACAATATGATGTCGATGCAGCCACTCCGATGAACACGCCAGGCAACGCCGGCAGCAACGAGCTCAAGTACGGCGCCGGCCAGCTCAACCCTTCGAAGGCGCCCGACCCCGGCCTCGTCTACGACGCGTCGGAGCGCGACTACGTCGCCATGCTGTGCGCTCAGGGGTACAACGCCACGCAGCTGGCACTCGTCAACGGCTCAAACACCACGGCCTGCGCCGCCGCCGGCGACACCACACCGGCGACCTCAACTACCCGACCATGGCAGCCCACGTCGCGCCGGGGAAGAACTTCAGCGTGGGCTTCGCGCGGACCGTCACCAACGTCGGCGCCTCTCCCGGCGCCGTGTACGTCGCGAAGGTCGTCCTCCACGGTGCGCGGAGCAACCTCGCCGTCGGTGTCTCGCCGGACAGGCTGGAGTTCAGCAAGCAGAAGAGGACGGCCTCGTTCGGCGTGTCCATTTCCGGCGAGGCGCTGGCCGCGGACGAGGTCGTTTCGGCGGCGGTGGTGTGGTGCGACGGCGAGCACGAAGTGAGGAGTCCGGTGGTGGTGTACACGGTGAGCGCCGGCGTCCACCATTTTTGAGTTGTGCATGGATTTGTTAAGCACAGAGAATGCACTGTTAGCTATTGCTCGATTTCAGAGATGCCACACTAGGAATAGCAAAGAGTGACCTCACCAGCAAGGTCGTGAGCCCGCGTTGTCTCGCGTGTGGCGACTCGGGGGACCCTCCGCCGCCGCCGCCCTGACCGGTGACGGCGGCGGCCGCCGGCGGCTCCAAGCGGTGGTCGCGGCCTTCCCCCACCCTCTCTCAATCCTCCTCCATGCCTCCCTTCCTCTTCCACCTCCGTTGCTTGTTTTCTTTTCTTCCTCTTCGATTTCATCGTGGCTACAGCTGGATCCGCGTTCTTTGCAGCGGATCGACGCGCCCCCCGGCTGGATCTGGCCATCTCAGTGCCGACGCCTTCGTTGGGGCTCGGATGCGCTTTGCTCTGCCAGTGGTCTGCGCGGGCGCGAGGAAGGTGGCGGTGGGGCTCTTCGTTTTCGACCGGGCCTCCTTCCCCGGTGCTATCCGGTGGATGGCTCGTGTTCTGGGCGGCGGGTCCGGCTCCACCTCGGCCGTTTCCGGTGCTCCCGCGACTGCCCACGGTCCATGGCGGCCCCTAGTGGGCGGCCGTCTTGTCCTCGCCCGGGCTTCCTTCCCCTGACTCTCCGTGGCGGCAGCGGTGGCGAGCTGGGGTGCGGGCGTCAGATCCGACCGCGTCGAGCGTCATCTGTCCGCCCGTGGCCTTGGCGCCGCGCCGCTTGAGAGGTGGGCAATGCCCTGGCCGGCGTTGGTGCCAGTGTGGGAACGGGCACTCGGCGGCTTATGGTGTTGCGGCAGCGGCATCGACCTACAGAGGTTGGTGCTCGTCAAGGTGTGCAGGTTCTCGGGCGAAAGCTTTTAACTCGGTTCTTGACCGTTTGCCGACGACAATGGTGCCACGGGCATCATTTGCCTTCTTAAAGGTGTTGCCGTGAGGACCTCAACCCCTCGGGATAGTTTTAGGTGAAAATCAAAGAATCGGATCACTAGTTTGGATGATGGTAATGTGTTGACATTGCTTTCCTCTTGGAGCGATGTCTTCGAGTCTTTGGGATAGTGACACTATGGCCAGCTTGGAGAGATGGTGATACTGTTTATTTTCAGTGTGCTTGATGTGGAGTTGCTAGAGTTCGTGGTAGAGATCGACTAGTGCGGTTTCTAAGCGGTAGAGATTACTAGGTAGCATATGACTGTAAGGCAGGATGATCCTATGCATGGTCCATAGGATTTGAACCCACGACCTCCGGCCTCGTGCGATTCTTCCTTACCACTCCATCTACACAACATATGTGATAGATGTAGATATGCTTTCCTTTTGAAGTATACCTATGGAGAGACTTTTAGTATCCGATCGTATCACGTATTCATATTATTACAACTAATATATCAAACTGAAAAAATATCTTCCCGATTTTTCTAATTTCCTAAATTAAATAAATAAATATTCCTATCACCTCCGATGAGGTATATGTGCTTAAAGTCATCCAGATCGATGGCTCACAGTTATTTCGAAGTACCATAGCAAAGCTACATCTACGCAGAGTACATGTGACCATATTATGCACACATTTGATAAGTTCGTGTATCCATTTGCACGTTTTGATAGTCGTTGGATCAAAGAAACAAGTTGTTGTATGGTAAGTGTAATTTACTCAATAGAAAAATAGTCTTATATGGTTTAGACCGGTACGTCCAGAAATTTCACAAAGAATAATTCAGCTCATGTAGTAGCTATCAAAAAACTCTATGTTACAAAATGAGATCAATATATTTTAATTTTTGCGAAACACTATCACGTGACTCATGTCCACGTCCAATAATAGTCCCAAATTTATTCTTTAATTTGCACCACTTCTGTGTCTTAAAATTACTGGCCCTTGCATATAAGCACTTATATGCACAGGTTGATGGACTTGTATTTGAGTAAACCTGTCCTAGCCCAAACAATTCTTGGAAAACCCATGGCACGTACGCTTCAGCACAAGAAAAACCCGAGATATTCCGTACGTGGCAAGTACACATGCTGCCGGGCAGGGCGCCAGGACACCGAGCACCACGCCATTGTCGCGTTGTTCCCTGCACAAGGCTACGGACCAAGCACAAAACTCCAAGCTGGTGCATGGATGCCATCGACGAGTCTTTTATACAAACAAAATTTCCATCGGGGTTTATTACATATATAGAGAACACACAGGAGTGTTCGTGCCTCGAGCAGAACTGCCCCAAGCTTCCAACACGTACGATGCCTCGTCCCAGAACCCTTCTTCTCCCCCTCCTCCTCGTCGTCTTCGCCGCGAGCCTGAGCGCCGCTGAAACGACCGTCGGCGATGGAGGGCAGGTTAGACGGACGATCCATCGATCTGGATGCTGCATGCATTTCTGCTTTGTCGCATAATTTTTTTTTTCTTTTTTTCTTTTTAGGATCTGAATGCATATCTAATGTATTCATGACATGTGTTAACGGTTTAATTCGTTCATGACGAGCAGGCGGTTTACATCGTGTACCTTGGGCACCTGCCTACGCCGCCGGACCTGTCAGGGTCCGAAGATGGTGTCTCCGCTGCAGATGAGTTTGCTCATCACGACCTGCTGAACCAGGTCCTTGACGAGAGCAGGTGTAAAACTCTCTTTTTAGTTTTTACCCTTGGTGTTACGGTGTGTTGGATTTGATGAATGCGATGGAGATGACAATCTGTTCTTAGCTTTATATAAACTAAGCCTAATCCGCTGTGGTTCACCGGCCGGGAAATAAAGTTTAGCATGGGGTGGGAAGCAGACTGTCTTATTTTGAAGATACAAAAATTGGAGTTGAAACCTATGCTTTTTTGGTCTTTTACAGCTCTGCTTCAGACAGGATCCTCCGTAGTTACAGAAGAAGCTTAAATGGCTTCGCAGCCAGGCTAACCGAACAAGAGGCCCATGAACTCTCTAGTACGTGACCAAAATGATTTCTTTTCTTCCTCCCCTCCTTTTGGCTGGGGCATTCCTTTTCTTCATTGGCATCTAGTGTTTATATCAAATTAATTCAGAAGGATAGGGAGCTCAATCAGAACACATCAACTTTTGTTTGACATGCATCAAAGACTAGGAATTGCAAAGACATGCATGAACCTAGCAAGCTCTTATACAATTTCCCTTACCTTTAGGCATGGATGGCGTCGTGTCAGTCTTCCCTAGTGAGACCTATGAGCCGTTGACCACAAGATCGTGGGACTTCCTGGGCTTCCCTCAAACGCCGAAGGAAGAGTTACCGTTGGAGGGAGAGATCATCGTCGGCATGCTCGACACCGGCATATGGCCCGACTCACCGTCCTTCTCCGACGACGGCTTCGGCCCGCCGCCGAGCAGGTGGAAGGGTGTGTGCCAGAACTTCACGTGCAACAAGTATGACCAAGATTTTTTTTTCCTTCAATGTCACGGACAAATCAGTTCGTAGCACAAATGGCTCACCGCTGAAGAATGTCGTTGCGTGCAGTAAGATCATCGGAGCCCGCGCCTACAGAGGAGGATCGAGCGACGGCCTGTCGCCGCTCGACGACGAGGGCCACGGCAGCCACACAGCCTCCACGGTGGCCGGGCGGTCGGTCGGCAACGTCAGCTTCGGCGGCCTCGCCGCCGGCGTGGCCCGCGGCGCCGTGCCGGGCGCCAGGCTCGCCGTCTACAAGGTGTGCTGGGACAGGGGCTGCGGCAGCGCCGACATCCTCGCGGCGTTCGACGACGCCGTCGCCGACGGCGTCGACGTGATCTCCTTCTCCATCGGGAGCAGTGACCCCCGGGAGTACTTCCGGGACGCGCAGGCCATCGGCTCGTTCCACGCCATGCGGCGCGGCGTGCTCACGTCGGCGTCGGCCGGGAACTCCGGGATGCTAGGCGGGCACGTCTGCAACGTCGCGCCGTGGATGCTGTCCGTGGCGGCGAGCAGCATCGATCGCCGGTTCGTCGACAAGATCGTTCTCGGCAACGGCGAGACAATAGTGGTTAGCAGTTAGCACTGGAGCTAAAATTAGCTTCTTTCTGTCCTTATCCTTTCTTTCACTGGAACCAAATTAGGATTAAACATGGCAACCATTCATGATGTTGTTCTTCTCTTGCAGGGAGCCTCCATCAACACCTTCCCAACGCTAACAAATGCAACACTTGCATTCCCCGCCGGCGGGTAACACGACGACGACAATGACATTCTATAGTACATTAATTCAAAAAAAGGAACTTTCGCAGAAAATTAAAATTACCATGTTCCTAATGGCGCCAGCTTTTGGTATTTGTTGTTCCACTGTAGGTCCTGTGATCCAGATAACCTGTCCGGCGGTTCATACAGAGGGAAGATCGTCCTCTGCCCGCCGCAGAACAACGGCCGTCCGAACGACGGCTCCGGCCCGCTCTCGGCCGGTGCGGCGGGCGTCGTCATCGTCACCCGTTCACCCGACGTCGCCTTCGTGCTGCCGCTCCCCGGTCTCACCGTAACTCAGGACGAGTTCGACCAGATCATGGCGTATGTCAACAGCACCAGGTGTGCTCAACTGTTCACTGACTAACTGACAGCTGAACTGTACTTCTCTCCCGAATTCGTGGCTGATTCTCTGACAATGCATTGTTACTCCTTTGTAGCAATGCTGTGGCTACCATTCACAGAACCGAGACGACGGCCAATCCACCAGCTCCAGTGGCCGCCTCGTTCTCTTCTCCAGGGCCGAACCTGATCTCCTCCGGGATCTTGAAGGTGCTGGCTGATAAAGTTCACCAACATCTCCAGTAGTATCTCTTGGAAATGTCACGGTTTCAAAAATTGTTACAAAACATTTTTGTATCCATGTGCAGCCTGATATATCTGCACCGGGGATCGACATCATAGCCTCATGGTCGATGCTGTCGTCACCGACGGGCAACCCTAACAGGAAGGTTCTGTACAACATCATCTCCGGCACGTCCATGGCGTGCCCGCACGCGAGCGGCGCCGCCGCCTACGTCAAGTCCCACCACCGCGACTGGTCGCCGGCGATGATCATGTCGGCTCTCATCACCACCGGTCTGTCTCGCACAGAGTTCATGATCAGCACCTTTCCCATTATTTCTTCAGCTCGGTAAAGAAGTTCTCAATGTGTGTGATGCTGATGATGCAGCCACTCCGATGAACACGGCGGGCACCTCCAACAGTACAGAGCTCAAGTACGGCGCCGGGCAGCTCAGCCCGGCAAAGGCGCGCGACCCCGGCCTCGTCTATGACGCCTCGGAGAGCGACTACGTGGCCATGCTGTGCTCGCATGGGTACAACGCCACGCAGCTCGCGCTCGTCACCGGCTACGCCACGGCCTGCGCCGCCGGTGGCGCAGCAGCCGGCTCCAGCAGCGACCTCAACTACCCGACCATGGCGATCCGTGTCGCGCCCAGGAAGAACTTCACCGTGAGCTTCCCGCGGACCGTCACCAACGTCGGGGCCGCAGGCGACGCCTACGACGTGAAGGTCGTCATTCCTATTGAGGCGGCCAAAGTGTTCGCCGCCGTTGTTGTTTCGCCGGTCAAGCTGGAGTTCAGCGCGCTGAGCCAGAAGATCTCGTTCACCGTGACGGTGTCCGGCGTAGCGCCGGCGGAGGGCCAGGCCCACTCGGCGGCCGTCGTGTGGTATAACGACGACCACCAGGTGAGGAGCCCGTTGGTGGTGTACACAGTGTAGGAAGGGGTCAGAGAAGAAGGAATCCAGCAGTTTGGGAGTGGTGCATCAAGGATCTAAGAATAAAAACCACTTATTTGATAAAGTGATTTACTATTTTAAGACAAGGTTTCTTCAAAAAATTTGCATGCTAGAAACAAATAGTGAAGATCATGTGAAGTATACGACCCATGCTCGACTTGTCACATGTGTGGTAACAAATTTGATATGGCAAAAATATGGTCGTTGTTGGTCTCTTGGGGGCGCCGATCACAGGTATGCTGAGTGAGCTGGGCCGGACCATTGCGCACTCTACAACATACAGTGGACGTTATAGTACTGGAGGGAGAGACGACTCCATGCTGTTGAATGTTGTCTCAGTATTCATTTTTTTTAAGGTATGAAAGTTAAGAATAAAATTTTTTCATGTACATGTTCAATGCTGTGTGAAATTTCAAATTTGAGGTTACAAAATAAAAAAGTGAAATTCTATGAACTTCACTTGAGATGATAAACCGCTTATATATGTAGTGAAAAATTTGATGAATCTACAAATTTAAAAGGGAACCGTGCATCACAAAAATAAATTTGAGGAAGAGGAACGCTAAAAATGAGTTTGTCACATTGATAAGCCTTTTTATTTCTAATTAGCGACTCCTTTTGAAGCCTCCACATTAATTCTCATAGGACACGCTAGGAAAAAAAAGATAAATTCTAAAACTTCTAAGAAAATTTAGAAACATTATTCGACCATCAATTTGGTACTCTAATTGTTATAGCCATTTAGTTCTACTGTACATCTGCTATAATGAAAATAGTCTAAAAGTAACATCATAAATTTATATATAAATTACTCGCCTCTAAACCAAGGAAATGCGAAAAGATCAGAGAACACGGGGGCGACAACGGCACAAGAAAATATGTGCTGTTGCAAATGTCTTGTTTTTGTGTTTTTCTAGTATATCTCCTTTTCGCAGCGTGCTTCGAAGAAATTTACGAGTCAACAGGGAAGGCCTTGCCGGGGAGCGTTGAAGCTCCATCGCCTAAAAATGGAACTTGTTTTCTGGCACACGAAGCATAGAAAGAGCGCAAAAATAACTAGTACCCCCATGTAGCAGCAAACAATATAACAGCGTCATTTGCTAGGACATGATAGGAACCGAATGACAACAGCCTCCGTGTAAATCCTAGTTTAATCCACTCCGTGGCTCCAAACGTGTTCTCAGAATCTGAGATAGGATTCTACACAGGACATGAAACTACGCGCACTGCTGCGATCCAGACGACAGAACAAACACAAAGCTACGGAGCAAGCAACGCAGCTCTGCAAGCTGTGTCACTCAAAAAAAATAAAAAAGCTCTGCAAGCTGTGCAGGTTACATATATACATCTGGAACGTGGATACATATGCATAATCTCATACAGTTGGAGTTCATACGATCCAATGGGTCGTCACCGTACGCTTCTTCTTTTCCTCGCTCTCTTTGCCGCGAGCCTGAGCGCCTCTCAATCCATCAGTGGCGGCGGCGACATCGACGACGGAGAGAAGGTCAGACGACACGGGCCATAGATCTGCCAGCTAAGCATTCTTGGCATTTCTGCTGCATCAACCATGCGTACGATTTCATTGTTTGTGATGTGCAGATCTATGTCGTGTACCTGGGGCACCTGGCAAGCTCGGGGAATCCCTCGGAGCCTGAAACATTATCTACTGCTACTGTGGAAGTTGCTCATCACGACTTGTTGAGCAAGGTTCTTGACGACGGCAGGTCTAGTAGTACTCAGCTCTTACCTGACAACATGGCATTTCATTCAGAACAGACCTTTTTTTCGGCTTTTGTGTTTACCAGGCTGAAGTTTAGAGAATTTTCTGTGACAAAAAATTAGACAAAGTTTGAGTGTAAACCCATGCTTGTCCTTTTGCAGCTACGCTTCGGACAGGATCCTCCGTAGTTACAAAAGAAGCTTAAATGGCTTCGCAGCAAGGCTTACTGAACAGCAGGCAAATAAACTAGCTGGTATGAGGCAAAATTAAATAAAATACAACAAAAATTTTCTCCCCTGATGGACATTATATTCTATCCTTTTTCATTGATACCCATGCATCTAGCATGCACATATCCCATCTTTTACGGTACACAATACTACTATTTAGAACCGTCCATTGATATGGGTAATTTAGTAATTGTTATTTTGTAAAATGTGATGTTCCAAATGGAATGATTTATGACATTTGTGTTCTTTTTCCACGATACCCTTATACTACGTATACTACTCATGTATACTACCTATACCACATGTGAAGTTTTCAGTAGTATATAGTTAATCTTGATCATAGGATATTTTTATACTAGTCCTTTTCAAACACTAGTATAACTAGTATCGTGCAATAAAAGAGCTCCATGCCAAATTAACAGCTCCTACATCCTTAACCAGAGGGAGGGAGTAACTAGGAATTACAAGAACATGCATCATGACCCTCAACTCTTTAATACATTGTTGGCTTTACCTATCAGACATGGAGGGCATCGTGTCAGTCTTCCCAAGCAAAACCTATGAGCTTCAAACAACAAGGTCGTGGGACTTCTTGGGCTTGCCTGAAACGCCGCAGGAAGAGCTGCCCTTGGAGGGGGAGGTCATCGTCGGCGTGCTTGACACCGGCATATGGCTGGACTCACCGTCCTTCTCCGACGAGGGATTTGGCCCACCACCCAGCAGGTGGAAGGGTATATGTCAAAACTTCACCTGCAACAAGTACGAAATTCATTTTCCTTTTGGGTTGCTAACCTTCAGATGTTTAAGGATTCCTTATTTGTTTTGTCAGTTTTCACATTGCCCTACAATATTTTAATGATTTCTCGAGTTTTTTTCTTTAAATGTTTGATGGTTATTGGCCTTCATTTGAATTTTCTCAAATAGCCAAGGCTTTTTTCAGCCTAATTAAAATCCCCAGAGTTATTTATCAAGTTGGTTTTTTATTAAAAAAACATGGTTTGGGTATTCTTTGGTTACTGCTGATTTTGTTCACCCTCGGGGAATATCCAAATTAGACTAGAATACCCTCCACCACTTGACAAGAATTGTGAATAACAATATCAATAACTACTTAATAAAACAATGAGAAATCTTTGACATATACTCCCTCCGTCCTGAAATACAAGACACTTTGGTTTATTCTAAGTCAAACTAGTTTAAGTTTAACCAATCTATAGAGAATAGTATCAACATCTAACATATCAAATAAGTAAATTATGAAAATATACTTCATAATGGTGTTGACGGTAGTTAGCGCGCCAATTCGTGAACCATAAGCGCACGGATCAATTGTAGCTTTTCTCTTAGACTATTCCCCCAAGGTTTATCAATCCGTAGAATAAGTGGATTGTTGGCTCTCACTTTATACCAATCTTGCTAACGAAACTAAGTGTATGTATTGTGTAAAGAAACAAACTAAACTAATAACAGAGATTGAGATAATATAGCAAAGGTTAACACAAGATAGGAGATAGAGATAGATATAAGTGTTCCCACCCTAGGATTTATGTTCATAAGAATATGCATCTACTACAAACCCTCACTAGCTATCACAGTGGTTACGTGCCCTCTCGACCTTTTTCCTCCCGCATACTATCATTACGCAGGAATACGCAACGCCTTGCTCACACACACTATATTGAAGCATCCACAAAGTTAAACTAATCAGCACGATTACCAGAAACTCTACTAAGAACATATGTTGTACAGAATAAGAGCTCACACATGTAAATGAAGCATTGCAATGACATAGACCATGATGCATTAATGGGCATAAAGAACACGTAGCAGTTACATATCAAGGACCATAACAACCCTAGGGATGAACAGTGGTTTTACCCCATGATCTTACACATGTTGATGAATAAAGGTTGTATGGAGCACCTGGAGAATACCCTGACCAAAGATAAAGACAAGGGGAGGCACGAGGGACTCAGGCCGATCAGCCTAGGGGTTTCCTCCCTCCTCTGGAGGACCTCTTTGATGACGAAGCTCCTGATCAGATCTAAATTCCTATTTCTTCTCTTGTGGCAGCGGTGGCTAGGTTTAAACTCATCGGGATTCTCCTCCTTGTTGCATGTCTTGGGTATTTATAGTTGGTGGTGTCGGTTGGGGTGCCTTCGAGGCCAAGTATCTGGAAAATAACCCTAGAAACATCGTGGGCAACCTCTTGGTGAAAGGGCGCGATGATTGAGGCTGAAAACGGGCCAGCAAATCGGCTTGGACCATGTAGACCGATCAGCCTGCCCTGTTTTGGCCTTCAATGGCCGAGTGCTTCATATGAAAGTTGTACATCTCATCGAGCTATGCAATTTTCCCTATAAATTCGCCCCAATTGAAGTTCGGATGAGAAAGATATGGTCCGTGCAATTTTCAGCTCCTCCTGCGGGCCTGCAGTTCAATGTTCGTGTTTGGGCCTTCCAATATCCAAAGTCCGGGCCCAAATCTAACTTGTAGAAAAACCCTTCATTTATGTCGTATTTCCTATAATTTTGCAATATAATCCAAAACACAACACATATGCGAATATGAGGTTATTTCAGGTGTCAAGTGGCATGTTAGTATAAGAATATGATTGAAAAAAACTAGTTAAATGGCACCAAAAGTGTGTCAATAACAAGCGTCAATAATTGGATGCAATTATACTTATTTAATATTTTAAATATTAGTTTCTTTTTCTATGAATTTAGTCAAACCTGAAACAGTTTAACCTAAACCAGTTTGATTTAGCACTAGAGCAAAATACCTTATATTTGTCGACAAATGGAGTACCGGTAGTGTTGCCACCTTTCTGAATTGGTGGTCTTAGCTCTTAAGGCAGCTGGTTGATGATCCAAGGGATGAAAAAGACATTAAATAACAAGAAAGAAATTATGAACAGTCGAACGCTATTACTACTAGACTAACCATCTGGTGTAACGTTAACACACAAGTTTACGCACGTAAAATGTATGTTGTGGTGTGCAGTAAAGTCATCGGCGCTCGCGCTTACCATGACGGACTGACCGCCGGCCTCTCGCCATTGGACGACCAGGGCCACGGCAGCCACACGGCATCGACCGCGGCCGGCCGGGCGGTCGGCAACGTCAGCTTCGGCGGGCTGGCCGCCGGCACGGCCCGCGGCGCCGTGCCGGGCGCGAGGCTGGCCGTCTATAAGGTGTGCTGGGACAGCGCCTGCCGCGAGATCGACATCCTGGCGGCGTTCGACGACGCCGTCGCCGACGGCGTCGACGTGATCTCCTTCTCCATCGCCACCAGGTTCCCGTCCCTCTACTTCAAGAGCGCCGAGGCCATCGGCTCCTTCCACGCCATGCGGCGCGGGGTGGTCACCTCGGCCGCCGCCGGCAACTCCGGGCTCAGCGGCGGCCGCGTCTGCAACGTCGCGCCGTGGATGCTGTCGGTGGCGGCGAGCACCATCGACCGCCGGTTCGTCGACAAGATCGTGCTCGGAAACGGCAAGACCATTGTGGTCAGTGCTGAAACGAAACGTCTCTTCTAACATTTTCTAAACCACAACTAACACATTGTCATTTTCCTTTCACGCAGGGATCATCCATAAACACGTTTCCACCCGTGAACAATACGACACTTGCATTCCCTGTCAACGGGTAAGAATTCCACGAATTCTATGTTGCTGCGAGTCAAGGAATTTCATCAATGATAGAGATTGTAGTCTACAGCTCAACTGCTCATGGTTTCGTTTGCCCTGCAGGTCTTGTGATCCAGATGATCTTGCCGGGGTTTCATACAAAGGGAAGATCCTCGTCTGCCCGCAGGAGGGCGGCTTTCGAACCCAGGCCACAGGTCCAGCATTGGCCGGCGCAGCAGGAGCCGTCGTCACTGGCATAGCACCCGACGCCGCTTTCACAATGCCATTGCCCGCACTCGTGGTAACCGAAGGCCAGTTCGACGAAATCATGGCCTACGTCAACAGCACTAGGTGAGTTCATTGCTTGGCCATAGCTTGTTGGCTGGCATTTAACTGAAATGTTTGGGCCTTAATTCCTTTATTTTTGCGAGCAGTTTGACCTTAATTCCTTGGTCTGTTTTTCAGCAATCCTGTGGGTACCATAGAGAGAACTCACACGACGGTGAACCCACGAGCTCCGATAGCTGCCTCCTTCTCTTCTCCTGGCCCAAACCAGGTCACTCCTGAGATCCTGAAGGTGCTAAACACGAGCTCGTAATCTTTTGAATGCAATTTCAGTGTCATAGAGTTTGAATGCAATTATGGTACGAGGCTAGTTTAATGATTTCATCAGTAGTATAATTTACACCAAGCACATTGTGTGAAATTACAGCCTGATCTATCTGCACCGGGTATCGACATCATAGCCTCATGGTCAATGCTTGCACCACCGTCGGACGATCCTAACGACAAAAGGAGGGTCCAGTACGAGATTAACTCCGGCACATCCATGGCGTGCCCGCACGCCAGCGGCGCCGCGGCGTACGTCAAGTCCCACCACCGCGACTGGTCTCCGGCGATGATCATGTCGGCTCTCATCACTACCGGTACAACGCGCATCCATACTCCCATCATTTCACTCCTGTTTTCATTAAATCTAGTACGTGATTTTGATGTCAAGTTGTCAGTAAATTGATGTTGATGCCAATGCAATTGCAGCCACTCCGATGAACACGCCGGGCAACGCCGGCAGCAACGACCTCAAGTACGGCGCCGGGCAGCTCAACCCGGCGAGGGCGCGCGACCCGGGCCTCGTGTACGACGCGTCGGAGCGCGACTACGTGGCCATGCTGTGCGCGCAGGGGTACAACGCCACGCAGCTCGCGCTCATCACCGGCTCCAAAAACGCCACGGCCTGCGCCGCCGATAACGGCTCGAGCTCGACGGCCGGCGACCTCAACTACCCGAGCATGGCGGCGCTCGTGGAACCCGGAAAGAAGTTCACCTTGAGCTTCCCGCGGACCGTCACCAACATCGGAGACGACGCGGCGGGCGCCGTGTACGACGTGAAGGTCCTTTCCGCTACCGCCGGCGGGGCGGGGGATCGCCTCGCGGTTGCGGTCGCGCCGAGCAGGCTGGAGTTCGACGCGGCGAACGGGCGGAAGGCGTCGTTCACCGTGACGGTGTCTGGCGTGGTGGCGGAGGCAGGGCAGGTCGTCTCGGCGGCCGTCGTGTGGTCGGACGGCGAGCACGAGGTGAGGAGCCCGGTGGTGGTGTACACGTTGGACTCTGACGACAACGGGTTTAAGCAGTGAAAGAATGTAACATCCGGAAGTTGTGCAAGGATTTAAGAATCAATTCTGCTTGTTTCACAGAGTTAAGATATTGCAAACTCCAGGTCAAGAATAAGCATTGAAGATCATGTGAAAGTTTCACCAAAGATGCACCACTTGTGACAAGTTTAATTTCAGCTGGCTGAGAACGAAAGGACCAAGTCCGAGTGATCTCCTGTCCGATCGGGGGCCATACATATACGATCTGACGGCCACCAGGAGCTCAAGGGGTGGACGGTAAATGAAATACCGTCCACCCCCGAGGCCCCGACCCTGGGCACGGGCTTTGTCGCTGCGATTCCAAATCAGGCGGATGGTCGTGCCGTGCGCCACGACATGCGATCTCGCCGTCAGCTCGCCTTCTCGGCCGGGCGTCAACGGCGGCACTCCCTGCGTTGACGGTCGTGGTCGAGGCCAGGCGTTGGAACACCGACCACGCTAGCCGACGCCTTCGTCACCCTTCGCCTTCGTCGTCGTGCTCGCGCGACTTGGCGCCTCCTCTGCTCCATGCGCCGCCACATCCCCACCGCGGATGCTCGCGCCCACTGCCGACTGGTGCGCCGGCTGCCGGTGAGGCTCCGATCCGACGAGCGTCCTTCCGCCCTCTACGTCGCTAGCATTGAGGCCTCCCGGGACTCGCGCGCGGTCACGCCGGCAGACAAGGACATGCTCGAGGCGCCGCCTGCTCGGACGTCGACTCCAGCAGTAGTGGAGGTCGTCCTGCGGGTACTCATTCGCCGTCTTGAACACTGCTCGGCCCGAAGCGAGGGGGCTTGATCGATGGGACGGCGATCTATAACACAGTCCAGCTCCAGCCAATGGGCACCAATACCGGGTTTCATGACATCTGACCAGGGGCGGAACCACGATGAACACCTCGGGAGGGCTAAATAGTAGAGATTAAGGACTAGAACTAGAAATTAATGGTGATTTGAGGCTTTATCTACAGGATTTTACAGGTAAAATCAGACTCTCGGAGGGGACTGCAGCCCCCTTAGCCCCCGTTCATTGTTGGTTGAGCCCCGACCAAGGCCTATTAGCAAGGGACGCGAGTAAAATCGGTTATCTTTACCTTCTCTTGTAACGGATCCCATGCACCTGTTACCTATCCCATGTTACTTGAAATATGTTTTCACGTAGTGGGTGCGCCGCTGCTTCTTCTAAACAAGCTTGCCCATAACATGGAACGTCCGAGAACTCATCAGAATAGGATCACTGGAATTGCTCGTCAGATTCGAGGGCTTCACCGTAACATCAATGACATTGCTCATCATGTTGTTTGCGTTTTTTCCTTCATGGTGAAACGACCAGAGTTTCTCTTAATTTCCTTCCATGAGTAATGCAACACCACCTGGGGGAGGATCTAGCGGGTGTAGGAGGGCACAACATAGTATTTTGGAGCAGGCTTGCTTTTTTCTCTCTTTTTCTGCAAAACATAGTATTTGTTTTGCATAGACGCAACCGCTCATATACACATACGCATAATCCAGCAGCTCTGAGACATCGTTAGCGGAATGGGTCGGATCGACAGCAAACTTTTAAGCTTTAGGGAATTTAAGCATGCACTGTTCTCGGATAGAGCAATCACAAATTCACAATGGCATGTTCATACTATTGTCAAAAATAGACACCAGCTAAGTCGAGTTGATAGTCATATGCTCACAGAGACTCCAGATAACCGGCATAGAACTAAACCCAGACATTGACGACAAATATATAGTTACATGAAGATAAAGATGCAATCCAACACGGGAGTACAAGCTCAATAGAGGTGGAATTGAAGGTGGAAAGTATATAGGTTCTGGATATTCTAATTGAATAGTAGGGAACATGATCGAGCCCCCAAGCTGCTTGCAGGCAAATATGCGACACTGATTGCTGGGGAATGGGCACATTGTCCAGGACATTAGCCTTCACTTTGTCAGTATGTATGACAAAGGATCCTGCCAGCTAGCATCTTCTTAAAGATTTGCACTGCCATCGTGCAGGCCAAGGTCAAGGTGCTGTGTGGAGCCTTTCTGAATATTGTAGTCTGCAAGTCTCCGCCCATCCTCAAGCTGCTTGCCGTCAAAGAGGAGCCTCTGCTGGTCCTGTATCATTGCCTTCAAACGACCAATCGTGTCAGATCGCACCAACTTGAGCCTGATGGTCTTGCGGGGGAGTGCTTTCACGAAAACCTGCATGCCACCCTGTGGGCAGAGGTCAAGCTGCAGGGTGGACTCCTTCTTAACGTTGTAATCGGCAAGTTTGCCCCAACCGTTTAGATGCTTGCCGTCAAAGAGGAGCCTCTGCTGGTCCTGTATCTTTGCCTTGACCCTGCGGATCGTGTCAGATGGCTCCACCTGCATGGTGATGGTCTTACCAGTGCTGGTCTTCACCAAAATCTGCATGCCAAAGTCAAGGTGCAGGGTGCTCTCATTCTGGATGTCGTAATCTGCAAGTGTCCCTCCATCCTCAAGATACTTGCCAGCAAAGACAAGCCTCTGATAGCCATGAATCTTTTCCCTGACATTGTCGATCTTGTCTGATGGCTCCACATCCAGGGTGATGTCACTGCCAGCTAGCATCTTCACGTAAATATCCCTGTAACAGCAAGGCGCTGAAGAAGGTGCAGGGTAGAATAATTGGATTGTAATCCAACTCTAACCCACACCAATATCCACATCAAGTTAATTTATATTTTCAACCCAACTCACCCCATATTTGTATTATCTAAACCCTAGCCAATCCACCTTACTAGTTGATAGAACCCATATGTTTGCAATAAAAAACCATAATTTACTATATAAATCTATGGGCTCATATAAAAAACTTGCATATATTTGAAATAAATATGAGTCCGACATGTGGGTCCTACGTCAAAAGCCGGACTCTAAAACTAAAACATCGTGTTCACACCTTAAAATTTTAGCGAAATTGATCAAAATTTGTTGGAGATGACAGAGTTTGACCGTCCACTACTTTGTGCTAAATAGTATGGCTAAACATACATTTGGACCCGCATTAAGAGCCGGACCCTAGAATTAAAACCTCACGTTCACACCTAAATTTTAGCAAAATTCATCAAAATTTGTTGGAGATGACTCAATTTGACTGCCCACTACTTTGTGTAAAATAGTATGGCTAAACATACATGTGAGTCCCGCGTCAAGAGCCGGACCCTAGAATTTAAACTTTGCGTTCACACTTTAAAATTTTAGCGAAATTGATCAAAATTTGTTGGAGATCACTCAGTTTAAGTGTCCGCTACTTTGTGCAAAATAGTACAACCGGACATATATATAGGCCCCACGTCAAGAGTCGGACCCTCGAACTAAAACCTCCCTTTCACACTTTAAAATTTTAACGAAATTGATTGAAATTTGTTGGAGATAATTTAGTTTAATAATTAGCTACTTCATGCGAAAAAGTATAGTTAGACTTATATGTGGGCCCACATCAAGAATCGGATCATTAAATTGTTTTGTGAATCAAACCAATGCAACCCACTCTGAACCACTCCCAAACTATTTCCTCTTAGGAGGAATTCAAACCAAATCAAACCATTTGATGAATCAGCCTATTAATAACCAATCTAAACTTAAAAAAAATCTAATCTATTAAAACCATTAAACCCAATCCAATTAGCAGGGCGACGTAGAACCCTCCTGAATACTGTAATCAGCAACTGTGCGCCCATCCTCAAGGTTCGTGCGAACAAGGAGAAGAAGTTCGCTGCTAGTCTTGGGGAATGCCCTCACTTTCCTGAATCTTCGCCTTGATGTTGACAATTAGGTCAGAGGACTCCAGCCTGATGGTTTTGGTTTCGGTTTTGCTGGTGTGGATCATCTTCACAAAGATCTGCATCTGAACATAGCAACAAATACTACGTTCAAAATACTAGAAACCTATTACCTAGAAAGCGAGTGTGTAGAAGAAAGGAAACTTCATCAATCGAACGTGCAGTTCAAGAAAACACACATTGTACATACATGATACATATTGTTAACTCAAAATAGATGGAACGAAGAAAGAGGCAAATAATCACCCCAGAAAATCTTACAGCTCATGTTAACATTTAACAGTTCTAAGGCAAAATAGGACCATTGTCTCATTGTGATTCACTCTTAAATCTCGATTAGTTCATTTAGACAAGATTTGGGTCGACATACACATGCTCGACAAATCTGCTAGAAATCACAGTAAGAACTAAGAACCGTCCGATCACCTCATGGATCATCCACAACGAGAACGAGTAGTCGACAACACAGAGGGGGACTGGAGCTACCTTTGCCGGTGGTGACGGAGACGAGACGCGGCCTCCCTTGGTGATTGATTGCCGGTGCGGAACGAGCTGAACCCTAGTCGCCGCCGTCGCGCGTGGAGTCCAAACGGGGCCAGAACCCTAGTCTCCCCTTTAGTTCAGTGGCAGAGCTATAGCGCTGTTACGTATGGGTCAAGCCTCCAAGGCCCAGGCCCAGGCCCGCGCATGAGTTGTAGTCGTACAACTCTGGGACACACTACTAACAGGTCTGGTCCGGTACATGCGAAAAGAACAAAGGATCTCTTGCCTTGTCGGCAAAGCGTCGTCCGAAGCAATCCTCTCAAACAGATGTTGGGACAATCGCTGGGACAGGGCGTAAAAAGAAGGCCACCTTTCATCCAAATCCTATCTTAGTCATGCCATCCAAACTTGTTCGTAGAAACTCAGGCAGGAGACATTATGCTTTACGACAGTAAGCAGCCAGAACTGTGGATATCCCAACAGCGAGCTCCGGATATTTGCAGCCCTCCCTTGATGCTTATCTAGCTCTTCACCATCATATCTGGGTGGGTTGAAGAACAAACACGAGGTCACGGAGCAAGCGATGCAGAATCGCAAGCTGGTGCGCGGCTGCCGCCGCCCGCCGCACGCATCCAAAGAAGAGCATGAGCATGGTGTCTTCATCTGCAAATATATATGCCGGTCATCGGTCATGCATAAACATCCATCGATTCATCAGATCTCATGAGCTGATTCGCATCAAGAAACTACGATGCATTGCTTCAGTTTCAGAACAGGTCTTCTCCTCGTCCTTTTTCTCTTCGCTGCGCCCTTGAATGCCTCTGAAGATGGAAGACAGGTCCGATAACCGGCACGATGAACGTTGGTCATTTCTTCTTTGGGATCTTGTGTTTATATGCAAATATCACAGGCGAACATTGTCGTTCATGAGCAGGTCTATATCGTGTACCTGGGGCACCTTCCTAGTGCGGATCCGTCAGAACCTGAAGGTTTCTCTGCTGCTTTAGAAGCTTCTCATCACGACCTGCTCGACCAGGTCCTCGACGACGACAGGTCTCTCTGTCCATGACATATTTGTACCAGATTATATGTCATGAGCATTATTGAATCTTATGGTTCATTGTACACCAATGCCTTTTTTCCTTTTGCAGCGCTGCCTCCGACAGGATCCTCCATAGTTACAGGAGAAGCCTGAATGGCTTTGCAGCAAGGCTTACTCAACAAGAGGCACATAAACTCTCTAGTACGTCCCATAAATGTCGCAAGCATATATATACAAAAACACCTATGTAATTATCGACGATAGATGTCATGTAAAATGAACTCACAGTTTTTACCAAGCGAAAAAGGCTGGAGATTATGTACTAAAAAAATATGCACTTTTCTAGGATTATGCAACTGTTGAGTAGTTCAAACTTTGAACTAAAATCTCAGGCATGGAGGGCATCGTGTCAATCTTCCCGAGCAGGACACGCGAGCTTCTGACCACAAGATCATGGGATTTCCTGGGCTTCCCTCAAACGCCGATGGAGGAACTGCCGTTGGAAGGCGACGTCATCGTCGGCATGCTAGACTCCGGCGTGTGGCCGGACTCCCCGTCCTTCTCCGACGAGGGCTTCGGCCCGCCGCCGACAAGGTGGAAGGGCGCCTGCGACAACTTCACCTGCAACAAGTACGTAACTAGTAGTACGTGCCAAATTTCCTTTGGCGTCTACACATCTAAGATGCTGAGACCTGCCGCGGGCCCGCGGCGCGGTGCCCAGTAAGATCATCGGCGCCCGTGCCTACCGCGACGGCGCCGCCGTCGGCCTGTCACCGCTGGACGACCACGGCCACGGGAGCCACACGGCGTCCACCGTGGCCGGGCGGGCCGTCGGCGGCGTCAGCCTCGACGGGCTGGCCGCCGGCACCGCCCGCGGCGCCGTGCCGGGCGCCAGGCTGGCAGTCTACAGGGTGTGCTGGCTGCACGGGTACTGCGGCGACGCCGACATCCTGGCGGCGTTCGACGACGCCATCGCCGACGGCGTGGACGTCATCTCCATGTCCATCGGGAGCAAGTCCCCGTCGCCGTACTTCGAGGACGCGGCCGCCATCGGGTCATTCCACGCCATGAGGCGAGGGGTGATCACCTCCGCTGGGGCCGGGAACGCCGGCGTGGACGGCGGGAACGTCTGCAACGTCTCGCCGTGGATGCTCTCCGTCGCGGCGAGCAGCACCGACCGCCGGCTCGTGGACAAGATCGTGCTCGGGAACGGCAAGACCATAGTGGTCGGTGCTCAAACAATGCAAAATATCTCTCATTTGTTTCTTACTGAAACTAAGAGGAAGACAGCAACTAACACATTATTCGTCTTTCTTCTCATGCAGGGAGCCTCCATAAACACTTTTCCACCAGTACACAATGCGACCCTTGCATTCCCTGTCAACGGGTAACCTGATCTGAGGATACTGACTTTTCTTCCAAAAAAAAGTTCTGTGAAACTGACTTTGGAGTATATCAATTCTATGCTGTTTGCAAGACAAGAATTTTGCAGGAATTTCATTAGTACGTAGTAGGTCCTTTTTGGAAAGGGTGAACAGAAATTATGTTTGATGGATTGAACCCAAACTCTTCAACATATTGGTAAAAAAATGTTCTTTTTCCCAATAATGCAGGTCGTGTGATCCAGATGACCTTGATGGAGGTTCCTACAAAGGGAAGATCGTCCTCTGCCCGGCCCAGAGAAGCTATGGCATAGGTCCATACTTGGCCGGCGCGGCAGGAGCCGTCCTAGTCAGCGACCAGCCCGACGTCGCCTTCCCGTTGCCTCTCCCTGGACTCATGGTACCTCAGGACAAGTTCGATGAAATCCTGGCCTATGTCAATAGCACTAGGTGAGTTTATAAGCTCGACTGTGTTCACAATGGAGTTGTTAGACTTAATCATAGCTTGAGGCTTGCACATCTCCTTGACCTATTTCGCAGTAATCCTGTGGGTACCATAGGCAGCACCGAGACGGCAACTGATCCGCAGGCTCCAAAACCCGCTTCGTTCTCTTCTCCAGGTCCAAACTTGATCACCCCTGGGATCTTGAAGGTGCTAAGACCATTTTTGAAAACCTTTAATTTTGCGATACTCTCATATAGAAATGTCGTGATAAAAGAAATTGTTCATAAACTACAGCCTGATCTATCTGCGCCGGGGATTGAGATCATAGCATCGTGGTCGCCGCTGTCCCAGCCGACTTATAATCCTAAGGATGACAGGAAGGTCCTGTACAACATCGATTCCGGAACATCCATGGCGTGCCCACACGCGAGCGGAGCAGCTGCATATGTCAAGTCCTTCCACCGGGACTGGTCCCCTGCGATGATCATGTCTGCCTTGATAACCACCGGTATATGAGACCGTCTTTGTAAATTCAGCTCATTTCATGTCTGCCTTGATAACAAAGGTTTACTTTTTTCTAAATTTTAGAAATGAAGTAGCTTTGGAAATTAAGATGAAAACATATTTAAAATATATGGTGTATTTTTTGGAGAAAAAAAAAGTAAGATAGTGTTTGGTTCGTGCTAAGGTAATGTAAACGCAAAGGGAATCAAATTACAGTGTATTTAGAGGTGGAATAGGTGATTGCCCTCTTTGTTTGGTTGCACTCTGGTAACGTAATCAGATTACTGTGTGGGTGCTATATCCGATTACGGTGGGGGAGGAGGGGTAACAAGCTTGTATAGATACTATTTAGATAAGGGATTCGATTATAGTGTCAATTGATTACAAACCACCGCAACCAAACATATGTAATGGGATTCGTTACCTTCAGTAATCAGATTACGTTACATTTGAGCCAACCAAACACTACCTAAATGTAAGCAAAGGGAGCAAAGAACTTACAGTATAACAACAATACGATGCAGCCACTCCGATGAACACGCCGGGCAACACCGACAGCAACGAGCACAAGTACGGTGCCGGTCAGCTCAACCCGTCCAAGGCGCGCGACCCCGGCCTCGTCTACGATGCGTCGGAGAGCGATTACATCTCCATGCTGTGCGCGCAGGGGTACAACGCCACAGCACTCGCGCTCATCACCGGCTCCAACGCCACGGCCTGCGCCGATTCCTCCACGGCGGCCGGCTCCGTCGTCAGCGACCTCAACTACCCGACCATGGCGGCCCAAGTGGAGCCGGGGAAGAACTTCACCCTGAGCTTCCCTCGGACCGTCACCAACGTCGGTGACGCAGGCGCCGTGTACAACGCGAAGATTGTTTTCACTATCGGGCCCTGGGCGGCTGACAACCTTGGCGTAGCTGTCTGGCCGAGCAGGCTAGAATTCAGCGAGCAGAACACGAAGGCCTCGTTCACCGTGACGGTCGCCGGCGTGGCGCCAGGCGCGGGCCATGTCGTCTCGGCGGCCGTCGTGTGGTCTGACGGCGAGCACGAGTTCAGGAGCCCGGTCGTGGTGTACACACCGGACGTTGAGGCAAACCATGTTTAAATAGCGTGACGGAACCGATTCCTCGTAAAAAGGAAAAAAAAACAGCAAAGGAACCTCATGTTCCATATCGAGTTGTGCAAGGGTTTAAGAATAAAGTTCATCTTGCTTCTTTTGGAGTTCAATTTTAAGCTTCTCACGTCCACCACATTCCTTGGCTTGGAACTGTTTGAGTCCCAGAAAACAAGGTAAGTAAATAGCAAAGTGAACACAGAAAGAAAATTGAAAAGTAAGGGTTAAATAGCAAACTAAATACAGAAATAAAATTGAATAAAAAAGGTTAAATACCTTCTGTTTTAATTGTAATTTCCTCATTGGAGTGCTAACCTGTGTCCTTGCTGGTGTGATTGTATCATGTCTGACATTGATATCTATTGAAATATGCAATCCATACATGGAACATTCTAAAAGGTTGTGGAAATTACAAGAGACTAACTTTGCCATGCATAAGGATAAGATCATAGCAAAGTAGGAATGTTCTAGAAGACTTTGGATATGTTAAGAGACTAGAGTTGCCATGCTTCATGGCAAGTTAAGAATACTCTAAAAACTATATATTTACATGGCAGGATAAGGAGAGAGAGAGAGTTCTAGAGTTGGATATTTGTAAAAAAGAGTGTGTAAGTTGTCACATGACAACACCACAATGATCATGAGCTACTATAAATAGGGGTGCTCTCCACCCCATGTAAGCTATACCAAGTAGCCAGAGGCCATTTAGAGGATGGCATAGGTAGCAAACATGAAGAGTGACATGTCATTGGATGGTATGAGTAGAGAGTGGTAGGAGTAGCCATACAAATAGTAAGAGTGAGTCTTGTACCAAGTGGTGAGTAGTGAATAAAGGTTTGAGTTTTCTTATAGAGAGTTGGTCTCCGTTGGTGTCAGTGCAAAAGTCTTATCGAAGTATTGTGGGTATAGGGTCCACAGAAGAAGTGGTATCACACTACTTTCGTATCACTTCTAGAAAGTCGGTGCTAAGTTTGGGGCATTGATTTCTCAACAACATCTATAGAAGATGCCTTGTCACAATAATCTTTTCTAGAACGTGTTCGCATCTTCATCTGATAAAACATAAAAAAATACACAAGTGTGAGAAACCTGTTATGGAAAGTAAATGCAAGTTCACACATAGTAGGTTGATTGCAATTGGCTGCTACAGTGAACTATCTATTCAACAAATAGAACTTAAAACAAGTTTCACATTTCTATAATTCTCATTAACTGCTACATACAATATATCAAAATTTAAATTTATTGGTCAAAAAATATGACTCTACCTTGGAATCTGTTGATCAAAAATTATGGAACCATTGAGATAGCACCAACAAAAACTATTAACTAACAACAGAAAACATGTGTAAGCAAACCGCACAGAACCTACATAACTTATGCACAATCCACAAATTGAAATACCCGTGCATGTTGAGTGAATGAGTGTTACCGCAACAATCAAAACATGTTACCAAATTCTAAAAATAGATCTTAAAATAAAGAGTTCCACATTTATGCAGTGCTCACTAATTGTCACTGTGAATTTATCAAAATCCACACTCCTCAGGAAAAATTAATTGCACTAAGAAATCCATTAATGAACGTAATGGAACCAGAACCATTAGACACTAATAACACTAGCCACGAACCCGTGCGTTCGCACCGGCTAGTTGACGAATCTAAGTATTACTTATCTTTGATATTTGTAATAGATGATATCTATCTATACCTATACTAATCATATCCATAATTAAGTTTATTAGTGATATGAAATTATAGCTTTAAATAAAACGTACTATTCAATATTTCGTGATATCCAAAGAAAGAAGATTTCCCTACATATCTATATATTTGCTAAATATTTGATAGGCTTCTTTCTTTTTGGATTTAACCTTAGACATTGAGCAACTTGTTATTCTACTTGAACCTTAACTTATATATTTATGTTTTTGTTATCAGAGCGAATAATAGATATATTCTAGTGAATGCAGTGCAAAATATATATATTAATATATAAACTATAGGACCTCTCATAGAATGCATGTTTACTGGTATATATAGACACTATGGTCATGAACTGCTACCTCTTTGACATCTACCTTGTTGGCAGCAGACGCTACACCCCTGGTCAGAGAGCCGGCTCCAAGATATTGGGCAACTCCATGCTTGGCGTGACGATATCTGCGCTCGGGATCTCCAAGTACTGCACAACATTGGTAGCCTACTAGAGATTATCAAGGAATTGCACAGTCATAGATAATTGACAATTCTCGGGTCAGCCGTTGATGATACATGCACGCCCGAAGTCTAAAACCATGTACGTCATATATTAATAGATTTTGGTTCTTACTTCTTACTATGCCTGATCTGATGCTGATCTCAGGACGGCCTGTAGAAGAATATGGAGTTAGGCATGGAAGGGTCGCCGGTGTCGTGTGCCGCCTTTGACATTTGCGTATAGCTAGGGCGCGCAACACAGTCGTAATACCCTGGAAAATATCATCACATCGTCATAGGTTGGAGTTCGGCGGAGAGAAGATTAGATGATCTGGTCGATGACCAGCAAGGCTGTTGTGACTTCCATTGCCGACTTCTCTGGATGCTAGTTCCATCTAACTGTTACAAATACAACACGTAATGGCTAAGAGGGAAGTAAATTAGGTCTTGTACTGCCTCTCAATCTCTTTGGTCCTATATCTAAATTTAACATGGGAAAAGATGGCCTTTCAATATTTATGTCCAAGAAGATATATATGTTATATACTCCCTCCGTTCCAAATTATAAGTCATTCCAACTTTCTTGGAGAGTCAAACATTTTTATGTTTGACTAAAATTATAGAGAAAATCACAAAAGTTTATGGCATCGAATAGATATATTATGAAAATATATTTAATGAAGAAACTAATGGTACCTATTTGATATCATGAATATTAGCACTTTATTGTATAAATTTGATCAAACTTGAGATGCTTTGACTCTCCAAGAAAGTTGGAATGACTTATAATTTGGAACGGAGGGAGTACGTGGCATGTGCGGCATATTGACTTATTTTGATATGCACTAATCAATGGTATGGTGGTTAATTTTGAGCAAATATTTTATTTCTAATCTCAGCTGTTGAATTTTGGCTTCACAGTAGATAGGTGGCTAGAAAATTTTCTTTTTTCTTCGATTAATGTGGGATTTTCTAGAGAGTATGTAATTAGTATAGGTATAGATAATACAAGGGCAAGCAACACAAACCCCATAGATTGGATGCGTTTAGGCTTGTTCATGGGTGGATTATGATGGATTTGGGTGGGCTATATGGGTTGAATTGCAGCCACTAGCTAATTGGATCATTGTGTAATCTGGGTAGGTTAGAGGGTCAAGAGGGTGATTGCTTAATGGGTTGGCTGGGTGGATTTGATGGGTTAAATGGGCAACAAACAAGTAAGTCTGGGAACAAGGAACATCTCGTGCAAGGAATTGGCACAACCATTCACCAATTCAAACATGCTATCTTTGCCTCACAAAATTAAACAAGCAATACAACATCAATGATCCATTTTGCAGTACCGCTTCAATGTAAGAGAAATTAAACAAGCAATGCAACATCAATGATCCATTCTACCGTGGTAGCTGATAGTGATGTCCGAAATGAATCTCGAATTCTTCCTCATGTACTGAATGTAGATTCTGAAGACACTGTGGAAACAGGAACTGGTAAAATGTCTTTTGCCAACTTAGACAGTATGGGGTACTTGCTTGAGTTACATCTCCACCACAAATAGTAAATCAAAATCATCTGTGATCTTTTCACAGTTCTCTGCAAGATATCTGGATAATTCAGAATTACTTTCTCTACTCTCAGTTTCTTCTAGGTGCATACTGAATTGAGATGCTAGCAACATAGCAAGATTCTCCTCATGCTCATCGACATTAATAAATAGTGGAGACTGATTGTAATTACTATTGAAGCTGGCATATGTAGCAGACTCAACATAGCAATCAAATAAATGGCGAAGATCACTTTCTATTTTACCAACAAGTTCTTTTTTCTTCTCTAGACCATATATCCCCAAGAAGAAAAAGCTAAGAAATTTCACCTTGTAATGAGGATCCAAGATCAGAGCGATAAATAGTAAGTTGTTCAAATCCTCTTTATCCTCCCAATATTTACTGAACTTCTTCTTCATTAGTCAGACATTGTGGCTATAATGGGATCACTATGTCCAGCAAGTTCTTTCAGCTTTGATTGCATCAGAACAAACTCATGAAAGAAACCACTTGATGCCACATGAAGAGAACCAAACAGACGCACTGTAACTTTGTGGAACATCTTCAAAAAATTAATATCACGCCTAGCATTACACCAATCAGACACAGATGGAGGAACATGGCCCTCAAAGTATGTTTTGAATTGCTTGTTCTCCTTGTTTAACCTTGCAAATGTCTTCTCAAATATAACTGCATTATCATGTTGTGTGAGAGGAAATTGTAGAAATTTAGTTTGAAGTAGAGCTAAAGATCAAAAAGAGGCATGCAACTGCAAAACATAGCTCCGGAGCAATAATTCCCATGTGGTGAAAACATAAGCATACAACCTAGATATTTTTCAAACATCTAGTGACTAAAAATATCACAGCATTGAATTTTAAACATCACCAAACACTAAACAATATTAGTCGGGCTCTGAGAATCGACTCCCACATGTTACCACCCTGGGGCTGATCACAAATTGAACTTAATAAATAAAATAGCTAATAACTAGAACGATCAGTACTAAGGCTATATTAGGTTATATTCCAATCAGTTCCATAGCCAGTTATCAAAGGCGCTAAACAATCTTAAATCTCTCTCCTTCCTTGCAAATGATAGACTCACAAATATAACAAATGCACTTCACATACTAAGGACCTCAAATAACCTCATCACCCTCACATAGTAGATCTCATGGACGTCAAAATAAAAAGGGGAAAAGGATTTGAGAGTGTAAGCAGTGGGACTGTTGGAGCCTCAAGCTTAGTGATGTTTTTTTATCTATAGCACTAAAATCTCTAACCTTAACCTTAACCTTTTTTTATCTAGAAGCAAGCAAGCAACATCCGATCCATTCATCCGTGCAGAGAAAAAGGGAAGCGCAAGGATTTGGAACAAGAGAAGTATGGGGATCAAATGAACTAACATTTATAGTCACGCAGAGGGGGATTGGGTCGCCACTGGCAGGGGATGACGAGCGGAGCTTGGCGGTGGTGACTGCGCCGACGTCGCGGCCATCGCCGATTTCGCAAGTGGCCTGGCGGTGGCAACTCCTGCAGTTACCATACATGGATTAGATGGGTTAGTTGGGTTGGGTCATGTACCTACCCAACAGGGCATACCAATAGATAGGTGGGCATGAAATCCAACCCAACCCATGGATATAGTTTTTTTTCGGGATTAGGTTGGGTCTACACAAATGGATTGGGTGGGACGCTTGACCCGCACAGGCCTAGATGCGTTTCTTTTCTTTTCACTTTTTACCATCTCTTTGACGGCACCGGCAGACGGATTCACTGCAGAGTCCCCCCGCACATCCACCGTCCAACGAGCATCTAAGGGCTCCCGGCGTCTGCAAGCAATCCGGGACCCAGGACCTTTTCACCAGCGTTGCCGGCTTGCCGCGGGGGCTGCCGTGGGAGCTCTTCAGGCGCGGAGGAAGATGATGTTAGAAGTGGCCGATGACGTGATGGAGGACTATGATGATTTCACTCATTTTCAATTGACCGTATTGCGTTAGCGTTCTTATTCTTGTGGCCATAGTTTAGCCATTGAATACCATGTACACGCTCGTCATGTTTCGATAATCACCAAATGATCCGTGTTCCACAATACCTGACATTTGCTCACTTGCATGCTCGAGATGTTTCGCAAAGGGACACGACACGAAAGTGCAGGCCTGCCCATGCATGCTGATTACCAGCTCCGATCGAAAGACTTATGTACTAGCTTAATTGCAGTTTAGAACAGTTTAAGAAAAGGCAACAATTAATCGGCTAGCGATAAGTTGGCTAATCTGACCGCTCCATTTCGGCAAAACGGTGGTGTAAGAGTTGAACCCCAAGCGAACGATCCAAACTACGAACTCATCGTCAAGACTCAAGACACTCACAAGAAACACCAGCTTCCAGCGATGCAATCAAAGTGAATATCCGGTCTCCATCGTGCTGTGTACTTGACGTATCAAAACACTCGCAAGATGGCGTCTGCTATAGAAATACCATTCCAAACTTTTGGAAACACACGATGGGCCGGAAATACAATCCCACAGCCGGTCGTTGCACCACATATTATCTCCTACCGTCCAATCTGCTTCAATATTCGTGCTGGAGCTGCCTGGAGCGGTCTCGCTCGAGTTGCTCGTCGACCCGTTTCTTGCCTCACGCTCACGTGCTGCGCTCCGCCTTCTACCTCGGCTTTGCTACCTCTGCGCCGCACACCGTCTCCGCGCCGCACTTCAGCGACCTCGTCCTCGACACCCGCGCCTTCACCGTCCACTCCGCCTCCTCCGCCGCCGAACCACCGGTGCTCATCCCCTTCTCCCACTCCTGTGTCCTTCCAATCTTGGATTAGATGTGGCCTGACTCTGAGGCGTAGTTTCCCTTCTCTGATTGTGTTTTGTAGGCGTACCCCTATCTGCACATCCCTAACAAAG
Source organism: Setaria italica (assembly GCF_000263155.2). Lineage (NCBI taxonomy): Eukaryota > Viridiplantae > Streptophyta > Magnoliopsida > Poales > Poaceae > Setaria > Setaria italica. Next base: position 5,733,522 of record NC_028451.1, on the reverse strand, counting down.
GAGTTTCCCTAGGGTATGGACTGTTTACCTCTGCATTTCGATCTGGCTACTTGTTTGACTCGATGTTCTTTGATTCCTTCCCTTCCAGTATGGTTTGATTGAAATGCATCAGGGATTAATACTTGGTTTGGTAACGCGCCACAGGGATTAATGTAACAGGTTGCATGTCAGAGACCATAACATTATAGCCGACAGAGTTCTTCATTTTCATATAGGACTATGGCCTTGATTAACTAATTGGATGCATCACAGAATGTCTTCGCGAATGATTTGCAGGATGTACAATGGTTCTTCTGTTTTATTGCTATCATTTATTGTTTTGTTTTAGACTAACATTACAATGATAACTCAAAACACTAGGTGAGTGTGTTAAGGGATTGTTCTCTGCATCTGGTACTGAAGTGTTCTTGTCAGGAACTCTCTAGGAAATAAGTACGCCGAATGAATGATTTATTAGTTTATCTCATATGACAGCACAAGAGGCTGCCCGCTGCCCTGCTTACATAGAAATTTCATTTTAACTTCGAATTAACGTGGAACCTGTGCCATTCTTTGCTACACATTTCAGTTTAGCAAGACCTGTGAAGCTGGGTCCTATTACACCCACATGCTTTCCTACTGAAGAGAACAAACTTTATTCATAATCAGTATCTTTTGATATCAATTCTTCATGTCTTCCTAGTCAAACATATGTTAGTTTGTTTCATTGAACTTCATTGTTATAATCAAGTACCCATCTGTTTCTTTTTCCTTTCCCTTGAGAAAATCAATCATATACTTTGTAAAAATTTATGAGAAAGACCAGTAGGCATACTGGTGATGCAATGTCAGCCAGACCATGATATTTGCACGTGGATTCTGGTATAACGCACAGTAGGGAGCATTTCAGTTCACAAATGGTTTTAACAGGAACATAATAAGATATATACTGTGGTTAAAATGTTCATTGGACAGAGAGCCCAAAGACACCAGGTTCGCGGCGTACAACATCATCTCCGGCACGTCCATGGCGTGCCCGCACGCCACCGGCGTGGCGGCGTACGTCAAGTCCTTCCACCCCGACTGGTCACCGGCGATGATCATGTCGGCTCTCATCACCACACTAGACATCATTTCAAGTGAATTACGAGATGGCGACACTTAGCCACGCCGATGGACCCGGCACGCAACCCGGCCGGCGGCGAGCTCGTCTACGGCGCGGGGCAGCTCGACCCGGCGCGGGAGCGCGACCCGGGCCTCGTCTACGACGCGCGCGAGGGAGACTACGTCCGTATGCTCTGCGCGGAGGGGTACAACTCCACGCAGCTCCGGGCCGTCACCGGCTCCGACGCCACAGCCTGCCTGGCCGGCGGCAGTAGGGGCGCCGCCGCCGCCGCCGCCGACCTCAACTACCCGACGATGGCGCACCGCCGGGGAAGAACTTCACCGTCCGCTTCCCGCGCACCGTCACCAACGTCGGGGCGCCGGGCTCCGTGTACACTGCCAGGATCGTCGGCTCGGGGACACACGTCAGAGTTGCCGTCGCGCCAAGGAGGCTGGTGTTCAGCAGGCTGCTGCAGAGGTTGTCGTTCACGGTGACGGTCTCCGGCGAGCAGCCGGCGGCGAACGAGTTCGTGTCGGCTGCTGTCGTGTGGTCCGACGGCGTGCGTCAGGTTCGGAGTCCGATTATTGTGAACACAGTGGATGTTCAGTAGAGTATAACGCACCAAATTGATTGAGGTGACTGCTCAGGATACTTCATTTTGTTGTCAATGTTGCAACAGCTGACAAAATAAACATGATTAGCAGAATCATCCAGCTCAACAAGCTGAACAGGCTCAACAGGCTAAACATGATTGATGATTGATCTCTCAGTCTCTCATTGGACCAAGGGGCGCCGCAAGAAAGAAAAGAAAAGAAAAGCATTGCAATTCAGATTCAGGCATGTTGATTATTATGGCAAACAGCAGTTAAAGTAGATTGACGAAGTAGATTCGGGTGAGATAGGTGCCCCCGGCCGTCCTTGATCGTACTCGCTGATCCGATCCAAGGCGACCTTCCGCCTCCGACCTAGCAGCTTCTTCTCCCGCTCCCTCCGCCTCTGCCGTGGTCGGCCGCCGACGCCGCCTCGTCGAAGAAGAAAGGTTCCAATCCTGCGCAGCCCTCGTCCTCCACCTCGGAGGAGCGAAACCCGGCCGCCGCTGCCATGAACACCGATGCGCCAAGGAGAGGAAGCGCCCGTGGAGTGCCTGCCTAGTGCCCAGGGTCCTGGGGTGGACGGTATTTCATTTACCGTCCTCCCCTTGGGGGCCTGGAAGCCGTCCGATCGGACGTGTGCGGCCCAGATCCGGCCGGGTCGCAGTCTGACTTGTCTTCTTCGGTCTCGGGAGCCGGACGGCGCGGGAGGCTGGAGCTCAGGTGGATGTGGATCGCGCGACAACCGACAATGGCGCAGCGGCGAAGCTCGACGGCGACCGCGCTGCTTGAGGAGACGAGGACGCTGGCAGTCTCGGCGGCTGCTTTCGTCAAGATCAGCTGCCCCTGGAACCGGGTCCGTGCTGTGCTTTGCGGGGAACGGAGAGGCTGGCGTTCAGCAGAGGCTGCTGCAGAGGTTGTCGTTCACGGTGGCGGTCTCCGGCGCGCTGCCGGCGGTGGTTAACGAGTTCGTGTCGGCTGCTGTCGTGTGGTCCAACGGTGTGCGTTAGGAGTCCGGTTATTGTGCACACTGTGGATGTTAAAAAAAGTTAAGACACCCCCAAATTTCCCACTTCGAAAAAAAAAGAAGCCCCCAAATTGAGTCGATATAAACATTGTGTCAATATAAACATTGACAAAACATTTTTTTGTCAGTGTTTTGCAACAGCTGACAAATACTCAATCGTGTATATCGACACAGGTGATGGCACATCTTGGTTTTAGAAGATTTGCTATGGCATGTGAAGAATTATTCCATTCATATGCATCGAATGCAAGTTGCTATGTTCGATGGAGAAAAACCGATCAAATGAGCTTCTATGGAACAAATTGATTCACACTCACTCTACCTACATTGAATTTACCATTTCTCCTTTTTACTTCTACAAAGTATTTGACTTCTGTTTTGAACTATCTTGGAACTATCACCTCATACTGTCAATACATGACCGCACAGTGGATGCCGGGAGATCCAGCTCCCAGCCAGCATATGGTGAACATAATCATCTAGCGCAACAGGCTAAACAGCCACCTGTCAGTTATCGCCGGCCGTGAAGTTGATGGTCATTGTAATCGTGATATTTGAACATGGCAACGCCTTCTCTTGGATGCCTCCACAGGCGCTTGTAACTGAACATCAACAGGATCTTTCAAGACAGAATTACAGGTAATCATGGCTCAAGAATCACCAGTAATCTTTGCAAGAACATGATCCATCCTTGAAGTGGTGGAACCGAATTCGATCCCTCACGATGATCTCCACATCATAGAGCTTTGATATGAGCTTGCTGATCGTGTGGCAGTCTTTGCACACTCTAAGATTCTTCAGAATTCGAATTGGTGCTCCAGGTCTAGCATTGAGTAGGCCAAACGATATGGCTAGCCGTTCGCTGTGCAAACGCAGGGTGGCGCCCTTGGTGCGATCAGCATCAGCAACCATAGGTGCCTCTGACAGGTCCGGCTTGTATCCAGCAGATGTGAGCCTCTCTTGAATCTCATCCAGCTTCCCATAGATCTCTTCTGACTGAGGATGCGAAGTGTCGCCAGCGACAAACTGGTGCACAGAGCCAGCCATTTCAATGGAGCTGAACCCCGGTTCCTTCTTGAAGCCCTCTTCGCTCATCAACCGCCGGATCATGCCCACGTCATTCCACCGCTGCGCGGATGCGTAGACCCTGGAGAGCAGGACGTAGACGCCGCTCACGGCATCATCAGGGACATCAAGCGCCAGCTTGGCCATGGCCTCGCTGAGTTCCAGCCCAGCGTTCCTCTTGCAGCACGCGTCGAGCAGGCTCCTCCAGATGACAGAGTCGGGCCGGCAGTTCATCCCGGACACAATGTCGAGTGCCTCCTCAATGAGCCCCGCTCGCGCGAGGATGTCCACCATGCACCCGTAGTGCTCGATCCTCGGCCTGATCCCGTACTCGCTGACCATGGCAGCAAAGTACCTCCTCCCTTCCTCCACCAGCCCGCCGTGGTTGCACGCGCTGAGCACCGCGACGAAGGTGATCGCGTTGGGAGAGACGTTCTCCGTCTTCGTCATCCGGTCGAACAGGTCCAGAGATTCCTGGACGCAGCCGTGGTTGGCGAGCGCGAGGACCATGGCGTTCCAGGACGCGAGGTCCCGCGCGGGCATCCGGTCGAACACCTGCCGCGCGAGCTCCACCGCCCCGCACTTGCCGTAGAGGTCGACGAGGGAGTTGTTGATGAGCACGTCGCGGGACACGGCCGCGGCGGCGTTCCCAGAGCTGGCGGCGCCGCCGAGCTCGCGGAGGAGCATGGCGTGCGCGTAGAGCCCTAGCGAGAGAGCGCCGGCGCCGGCGCAGGCGCCGAGCACGCTCTGCACGGTGTAGGCGTCGGGCGCGAGGTCGGGCCGGTCCCGCTGCATCTCCCGGAACAGGTCGAGCGCGGCGAGGTGGTCCCCGTTCCCCGCGAGCGCGTCGACGGCGGTGTTCCACGACACGAGGGTGCGGTCCGGGATGCGGCGGAAGAGCGCGAGCGCGGCGTCCGGGTCGCCGCAGGAGGCGTAGAGGTGGACGAGGGAGTTGGCGACGACGGTGTGGGCGGGGGCGAGGGCGAGCTTGGCGGCGAGCGCGTGGAGCTGGCGGCCCTCGGGCAGCGCGGCGAGGAAGGCGGCCGCGGAGAGCGCGGCGGGGAGGGAGAAGTGCGGCGGGGGTGTCCGGGAGGGGCCGGAGGAGGGGGAGGCGGAGTGGAGCGAGCGGAAGAGGAGCAGCGCGCGGTGGGAGAGGTCCGCGCGGCGGGAGCGGGCCAGGGAGCGGAGCAGGTTCAGGGAGGAGCGGGCGGTGGCGGCGTCGGTGGCGCCTCGCGGCGGGGCGGCGGGGATGGAGGAGGTGGACGCTGCGATGGAGGGCATGGTGAGGGAGGAGGACGGGGTGGTGGGGTTGACGCGGCGGCCGCGCAGCGCATGGCGACCGGCGGGGAGCGGGGGATAGGGGAGGTTTTCTGCGGGGATTTGGATATGGTGGGGAGAGCGGGGTCGTGTGGTCAGCACGATGCTTACCTGCGAGTGCGCGTGATTAG